>NW_011502588.1:17204-18624 GCF_000495115.2 Populus euphratica | reverse complement strand
TTGAAAAGCAAGAGAAAATCAATACTCAACCTGCTCTAAACATGACAGATTTTAAAGATACTCTTGTAAAATTAACATCTGCTCTCTGTTTCCAAGAGAAAGGTAAGTTTCCATCTCAACCACAACAAAATCCTAAGGGGCAATACAATGCAAATGCAAGTAGTTTTGGAAGCCAACACATGGATCAAGTCAAATCAGTCACTACTCTATGCAGTGGTAAGGTTATTGAAAAACCCTATCTTGAATAAGAAAGATGATGAGTCAATCTCTGAAGGTAAGGAAGGGGTTGAATCTAAAAATTGCAAAGAAACGACTGATTCACCACCAGCACTTCCATTTCCTTATGCCACGACTGATTCAATTGCCTACAACTTTCATGTTTTCGAGTGGCTCCAATTTTGATGTTATCAATGACGTTTTGGGCAGACAAGAGAAGATAAAGATTGTCACCAAGTCAAGAGTTGGCCACCCACTCATCAATTAGTCATCAAATCAATAGTTCCCAATTTTGGCCTATAAAAGGAGGCATTTGCCATGCATTTAGGCATCTTGGTCTCAAGATCTAGATCATGCTCTTGCTTTCTCTCTTTGTATTTTTTGTAATGTTTATGCTTTGTTTTCATTAATATCAAGTTTATACCTTTCATTTCCTTTCATTTACTTAGTTAACTTTTATCTTATTTATGTTCTTATTTTGTTTATTTATTTTTCTTTCTTTTATTATGTCTAGCTAAGTTTATTATGTCAAGGTGAAAAGGTTACACTAATGGTGTAAGAATAAGTATAGTGTAAACTCAATATGGACTTTAATGTTTGATAGTAACATGTTTTGTATTTGTTATCTTGTTCACAATTTAATACTTTGCTTGTTAAATGACTAATCTTGATTTATGTTGTATAACACTTGGTACAATAAATGCTTGGCACTTTCATAGCCCATACTGTATGGTATAACCGACACCTGAGCTATGAAAGGAACTTGATTTGTTGTTAATATAAGTTATAATCATGAACGCTTGACGAGATTTACAAGTATTACCATTAATTGAATAAGATGACTAATGTAATCATGTTAACAATCTATAATATGATTGGAACCTCCTTTGTGTGTGGTTTCCAATTGAACAATAAGAGTTTATACTATACTTGTTTGATATACCATTAGTTGATCCTCTAACCTTGATATTTGTTATTATCATTGTTTAATCGTTACATTAATATTCTATCTCAAAGTCCTCATCTTCTTCTTCTTCTTCTCCTTCTTTCTCTTTATTATTATTATTATTATTATTATTATTATTATTATTATTATTATTACTATTATTACTACTACTATTATTAGTACTGTTAGTACTATTACTATTATTATTATTATTATTATTATTATTATTATTATTATTATTATTATTATTATTATTAT
>NW_011502588.1:0-17111 GCF_000495115.2 Populus euphratica | reverse complement strand
GTTGTTGTTGTTATTGTAATTGTTGTTGTATTATTGTTATTTATAATTTCTACAATTAACCTCCCTGTGGTTCGACTCCGGTCTTGTCGGGTTATTTATTACTTCGACACTCCTACACTTAGGAGAAGACATCAATCTTTTAGTCATGTCAGCTTTTTTTGGAAGAAAATAAAATTTTTGTTCTAATGTTTAAGGTTAACTTCCTTGGATTGGGATTATTATTTTTGTCTTCTTCTTTTTTTTTTTTTAATATATATACATATAATTTAAAACACCATGCATTTTTAACCCATGTAACGAGCTTTCAGCTAATGACTCCTAGACCAGTTGGTCTTAGGGCATTAGGTGTTAAGACACCCCTATGAGCTTAGTAACTCGGGTCGCAGATACTGATATGTAGATAGTGCAATGTTTGATTCCCTTAAGCTTTTATCGTCAACCCATGTAACAAGTGTTGGGCCAATAGCTCCCAAGTCATTTGACTTTAGGGTATTAGGTGTTAAAACACCCCTTCGGGCTTAATTGCTTAGGTTAGGGAGGCTACGAAACCAAACTTATCTATATTTTTATTATTATCATTTTTTTTTCTTTTTTTCTTTTTAAATTATATACTATCCTTTTTCCTTAGTTGTTGCCTTTAACAAAAGAACACAAATAATGTAATAATCCAATATGCAACCCACAAGCATATGTTTAAAGAGTGTGTGTGTAAATTAAGGTTTAAGAATACATGTTAAATAAGTATATGAGCAGAATTAAGTGATAACAATGCGAGAGTTTGTAAATCTGAATATTTCAAGAAGCATTATGATAGACCTTGTTACGAATAGTTACTAAGATGCGTCTCAAGAGTCATAAAAAGTTCTCCTTACTCTGCCATCATAGTAACAACAATTTTGCACATGCTTTATGAAATAGAAAACACTGTTTTTTTTTTTTTTAGCTAATACCCTCTCCCCTCAACTAAAATGAGACATTGTCCTCAATGTTTAAAGGTAGAAAGATAGAGTATAAAAGATATCGTTTGAAATAACGAACACTGACAAACTTGAAACACACTAAAACAAATATAAGAAACAACAAAACACAATAATAAAACTAAAAAACACAAAGATTCACAAATGAAGGCTCATATCCAATCTAAATTTTTTATGGCTTTCCTTAGTTGACCAATTTATGCGACTCATGGAGGGATCAATTATAGGAATGAAAGATTGTAGTTGGTCAATCAATTGTTCAGCAATAGCAGCAGAGATTATGATTTGTCATGCAGAAGATGTTAGACATTCCTGTTCCACAGCATGATCAAGAAAAGACAAACAACTTATCATAATAACCATTAACATTTAACAAACCTATGGGTTTATGGTGAATGTGTAGTTGGGCCCAAGAGGAACTATGAGAGATCTCTTCCAATGTGCCTAGACCACCTAGTAAGGCAATGAAGGCATCAACATGGTTAAACATTGCATTCATTCGAGCAGACATTGTGGAAACCTGAAGTTCCTCTCTAATTATTTTTCCAATGATGTCCCCTTGTGCTAAAGCTTTGGGGACGACCCCCAAAACTTGATTACCTCTTAAAAATATAGCTATTGACACACCTCCCATTAACCCAAGACTGCCTCCCCCATACACTAAATGAATCTTTCTCTCAGCTAGCACGTGACCAAGATGATTTGCTAATTCTAAAAAGTCCTTTTCTTTCCCAAGACTAGATCCACAGAAAACACAAATATTTCTTATATGATGACCTAAGGAACTTGCCATTTCTACACACTTCTATATTTGTTGAATGTATGGGTTGAGTAGAAATGAAAGGAAGGAAGAGAGGATTTTATAGATGAGAAATTAGAAAGGCATTCATACCACCTATATGTAGGCCAGCTGGAGTCTCCCACTCTTTCTCTCTCTCTTTATTTATTTATTTATTTACTTTTGAAAAAACATGTGTATGTACAGGTAGTTGTGATTGTGGCTCACATCTTCCCTTGGTTTTACGTCCAAGAACAGCTTGAATGCCCTCTATGGGTTGGGGATAGGCTTCCCATCCAGTTTTCTTAAAAACTAACAAACAAGGTCTTTTTTAGTCAGATTCCCAAGACTAAGTCGATCATGTTCTTTATGAAATAGTGGCCATAAATCATGAATTGCATGATGCACATCTCCACTAGGATGCGTCTCAAGAGTCAATAGAAGATTATCTAAAGACTCCTTACTCAGGCCATCCTTAATGAATTGTATTTTATCTTCACGGTTTATAGATACCATTCCTAAATAATGACATTGTGCATTACAAGTCCATCTAGCACATCGATGACAGACTTTCAATCGTTTTGCACGACATTTCTTTGCAAAAGTGCTTTTACATGTTCCAAGCATGTGTGAAATGAAGGAGTTAGATGACTCACCTGATAATCGGACCTTTACTTCAATCAACAAGTGAATATCTTTAGGAATTCCATGATTCATTAACAATCTCAATCTTGCACATCTAGCACGGTAAATTTTTGTAATCGCATTCTGAGGTAGAGCGGGAAAATACTTTTTCAATTTTTCAAGATTAATGTCCATTTTTGAAAGAGAGATTCAAAGAATTGCACAAATATATACACAGATATTAGTTATTGTGGGAAACTGAAAGAACTGACTTAAGTCACTAAGTACTGTTATCCGCCATTTGACCGGGGTGAGAAAAACTAGCAAAAATCACTCAAAAAGAAACACAAAAACAATGTGAGGAAAACAAAATAATCAATCTTTATCTACAAGATCATTCTAACCAGTTGATTCATTTTCACTAGGAAAATTATCAAAGTAAGCTTTCAAATGATGTCCATTTTCCTTAAAAACTTTGTCATTCATTGAATTCTCAATATCACAAGCCCCATAAGGATTGCTCCATCTTGATCTTAGCTCTCTAGGGAATGCATAGAGTTGAGAATTATAAAATAAAACTTTTTGACTAGTATGAACTTTTTGACAATTTTCACAAGTTTTGTAGAATGCATACGTGTCCTTGAATATGG
The DNA here is from genome assembly GCF_000495115.2 of Populus euphratica. NCBI lineage: Eukaryota > Viridiplantae > Streptophyta > Magnoliopsida > Malpighiales > Salicaceae > Populus > Populus euphratica. The sequence continues at coordinate 14,082 of NW_011502588.1, read as the reverse complement.
TGGGCCACTAAAATCCATTTTAAAAGATTTTTGCAGCTGTCTTTTTTGATGAGAAATAACTTCCACATGCTTCAGGATGACAAAGTTTAATGACACTACTTACCTCATTGTCGGGAATGAATCTTTGAAATATTTGATCAGGACAATATTTGAATAAGTTAGGGTCATCATAATAAAAATTCTTCACTTCGTTCAAAAACTTTTCTTTATATTAGGTACTCCAATCAGTTGACAAATATCCTAAAGCAAGAAAATTGATATTTTTATCATACCAAGGCATTGGACTAGGAAAAAGTAAGGATTCGTTAAGAAAGCAATCATCGATTGGTGTGATGTTAAATATTGAATTTGTTGTCACTTTTGACAAAAGATCCGTATCAACATTTTTGGTGCGTTTTTCAACCGTGATTTCTTCCTCAGAATAAATCATTTGCAAATCTTCAGATTCATCCAACTTATTTTTACTTAAAGTAGATTCAAGTTGTTCATAAACTAATTCGTCAATATGATCTACTTCTTGTACATCATTATCATCTCTAGATTGCTTGCAAATGTTGAAAATATTCATCTCCAATGTCATGTTTCCAAATGATAGCTTCATCAGTCCATTCCTATAATTAATCAATGCATTAGAGGTTGCAAGAAGCGGACGTCCTAAAATAATAGGAAATGAATTACATGCTTCAACACGTTATGTGTCCAAGACAACAAAATCCACAGGATAAATGAATTTATCGACTTGCACTAACACATCTTCAAGTATTCCTCTAGGCACTTTTACAGATTTATCGACAAGTAAAAGAGATATAGAAGTTGGTTTTAACTCACCTAGATTGAGACTCTGAAAAACTAAATATGGAAGTAAATTCACACTAGCACCAAGATCAAGTAAGGCTCTTTCAATTTTTTGTTCTCTAATAAAGCAAGAAATTGTAGGACACCCAAGGGTTTTTATATTTCAAAGCATTATTGTTCTAAAGAATGGCACTTACTTGTTCGGCTAAAAAGGCTTTCTTTTTCACATTCAGTTTCCTCTTCACAGTGTATAGATCTTTCAAAAATTTAGCATAGGAAGGAACCTGTTTAATAGCATCCAGCAAAGGTATATTGATCCTTACTTGTTTGAAAGTTTCAAAAATTTCAGAAAAGTATCTTTAAAATCTGTAATGTTTTGAGAAAGTTGAGTATTGATTGTCTCTTGCTTTTAAATGAATGCAAGTAATGTTTCCTCAAGATTTCTTCTAGGCGGTGGAGCATAAGGAGGTACATATCCATGAGAATTTTGGAAATTATGGTGTGCTTGAAATGGTGGTTGTGAAGTTTGTATATTGTTATTATCACTCTTCCAATTGAAATTTGGGTGATTTCTCCAACTAGGGTTGTATGTTTGCGAGTATGGGTTATGGTTGGCCATTTGGAAACTGTTTAAAGCATGAGTTTGTTCATGGAGACATGCCTTAAACGAAGGCAATGTTGGACAATTATTGGTTGAGTGTTCATTTGTTTCACATATTTGACACACAATGTTTTCAACAGATTTTAATTGACCACTCCTTTTCAATTCTAGTGCCTCGACTTTTCTTGCTAAAGATGCAAACTTAGCTTGGAGGTCATGATCTTCCCTAAGGTTGTACATACCTCCACTAGATGTATGAGGTTGAGTTTTACTCGGTGCCTCATAAGTACCCGCGGTATCCCAATTTTGAGCATTTTCGGCTAACAAGTCTAAGTACTCCATTGCTTCATTAGGGTCTTTATCTTCAAAAGTTCCATTGCACATCAATTCAACCATTTGCCTATCTCTAGGTGTTAACCCTTCATAAAAATGTGAAACCAATCTCCATGTTTCAAAACCATGATGAGGGCAAGTACTAAGCAAGTCCCGATACTTATCCCAACATTGGTAAAATGTTTCTCATGGTTTTTGAGTGAAAGTGGTGATTTGTCTTTTGAAAGAGTTTGTTCTATGAGATTGGAAAAACTTCTTTAAAAACTGTTGTTGCATTTCATCCCAAGCACGAATGGATCCTGGTCTTAAATTTTGTAGCCATGTTTTAGCTTTATCTTTTAATGAAAAAGGAAAAAGCTTTAATATGATGATGTTTATGCTACAATTTAAATTATTATGTGTTGCAGACCTCCTCAAATTCCTTTAAATGCAAGTGATTAGTACTTAAAAGTGCATTTTTATCATGGTTTTATATCATCATTTTGCACTTGAAGTATCAATAACTCCTTAACTAAAATATGTTTTATAATAATGTATCTAATAAGATAAGATACCTATAATTTGTGGTAAATGTCTATTTTTAATGCAGGTCTATCACATAAATGAAAGGATTGATTGATGACTTGAAGAACTTAAATTGCATGGATAAAGAGATGGTCAAACTTAGAGAAGAGATGTCGGTGCAATCCAAACCGGAACACTGTTCGGTAATTGGGTTATATCTGGAGCTACAGATCTCAGATTTAGGTCCAATTTATATGGATGGAAAGGTAAGACATAGGCCTACAACTTTCATATGGAGCCCAAGATCTAAAAAGGCCATTATCAAGTCCAAATTGTAGCAACAACAAAGAAGCCCGAATCTGTCTTCCAGCCCGAGCACTGTTCGGTATTTTGGCCATATCTGGAGTTCTAGAAGTCCAAATGAGCTGAATTTTTTACACAAGAAAGCGGAGACAATTTCCTACAACTTTCATGTTTTCAACTGGCTCCAGTTTTGACGTTATCAATGACGTTTTGGGCAGACAAGAGAAGATAAGGATTGTCACCAAGTCAAAAGTTGGCCACCCACTTATCAATTAGTCATCAAATCAATAGTTCCCAATTTTGGCCTATAAAAGGAGGCATTTGCCATGCATTTAGGCATCTTGGTTTCCAGATCAAGATCATGCTCTTCCTTTCTCTCTTTGTATTTTTTGTAATGTTTATGCTTTGCTTTCATTAATATTAAGTTTATGCCTTTCATTTCCTTTCCTTTACTTAGTTAACTTTTATGTTCTTATTTTGTTTATCTATTTTGCTTTCTTTCATTATGTCTAGCTAAGTTAATTATGTCAAGGTGAAAAGGTTACACTAATGGTGTAAGAATAAGTATAATGAGGTTACACTAATGGTGTAAGAATAAGTATAGTGTAAACTCAATATGGACTTTAATGTTTGATAGTAACATGTTTTATATTTGTTATCTTGTTCACTCTTTAATACTTTGCTTGTTAAATGATTAATCTTGATTTATGTTGTATAACACTTGGTACAACAAATGCTTGGAACTTTCATAGCCCATACTGTATGGTATAACATTAATCTTGATTTATGTTGTATAACACTTGGTACAACAAATGCTTGGCACTTTCATAGCCCATAATGTATGGTATAACCGACACCTGAGCTATGAAAGGAACTTGATTTGTTGTTAACATAAGTTATAATCATGAATGCTTGACGAGATTTACAAGTATTAGCATTAATTGAATAAGATGACTAATGTAATCATGTTAACAATATATAATCTGATTGGAACCTCCTTTGTGTGTGGTTTCCAATTCAATAATAAGAGTTTATACTATACTTGTTTGATATACCATTAGTGGAACCTCTAACCTTGACATTTGTTATTATTATTGTTTAATCCTTACATTAATTTTCCATCTCCAAGTTCTCATCATCTTCTTCTTCTTCTCTTTCTTTATTATTATTATTATTATTATTACTACTACTACTACTATTATTATTATTATTATTATTGTTATTGTTATTGTTATTGTTATTGTTATTGTTATTATTGTTGTATTATTGTTATTTATAATTTGTACAAATAACCTCCCTGTGGTTCGACCCCGGTCTTGCCGGGTTATTTATTACTTCGACACTCCTGCATTTGGGAGAAGACATCAATCTTTTAGTCGTGTCAAAGAACACTCAAATATCTAGTTTTTAGGGCTGCCATTGAACTAAATCATTAATGCGGATATTGTGATTGTTTGTTGGTTAGGGTTAGTTATACGACGAATATGTTAATTAACCAACATTAAGAAAAGATAAAAATTGAGAATATAAATTGTAGTTTTGTTTCAAGGATCGATTTTAATTTTTGTTAGTGGATGCGTGCTTGTGACTAAGGTTTGTTTTCTTGATAAATTTTAGTTTCAATTGATTTTGTTTGCTAGTTTAATTTCTTCTATTTATTAGATCATCACAAATCAAAACCCCCCAAATTGCATAACGTATAGCATAAAAATCTAAACAAAATCTTCCTCATGGGATCGACTCCTTGCACGCTCTATATTATTTTGTGTGTTATGTTTTAAGTTAGGGTAATTAATTTGTGCGACCACGACATCGCAATAAATTTTGGCGTCGTTGTCAGGGAAGTAATTTTAGTTGATTCTTGTGCTAATTTGTACTGTTCTTTTTAGTTGCTATGATTGTTATTTATATTTTTGAAAAAAAAAGAGAAACAAAATTTTTGCTTCCGGCAGTATTGTTCACTCGCGGCAGCGGTACTTTTCAAAACAGAATAGCTTATGGAATTAGGTTTCGAAATTTTGTTTCCTAAAGAGAAACAATGTTCTAAACAAGACTAATGCTAACCACTAGCCCCCCTATCAAGGCCAAATTCCACCATTTTCTAGGGTTTTTAGGCAGTTTTAGTTTTCTATCATGGGATTTTCATACAATTTGTATTGTTTTTTATCTCTTATATGGTTGGTTTCTTTTGAGTTTTCTTGATGATTTATGCTAGTAACCCATTCTACTAATCAAAGTCAAATGCAATTAGATCTCAAAATAGAAAAAACTTTACACAGGTTACGAAAGGAAGCTCGCCTCAACACCATAGCTATTGCACAACAACAAACACTTAAGGAGCTTGCTGCTCCTAACATGGAAAATCAGCCACTATGCATAAACATCGATAATAATGTAAACTTTGAGCTCAAATCTGGTTTTATACATTTGCTACCAATATTTAATGGTCTTGCAAAAGAAGATCCTCATACTCATCTCAAGTTGTTCTATATAGTTTGTGTTGGCATGAAACCGAACAGAGTTGATGAAGAACAGGTTAAGTTGAAAGTTTTCCCTTTCTCTTTAAAAGGGGTAGCAAAGGCATGACTTTTCTCTATTCTCCCAGGTTCAATTGGAACTTGGAATGACATGAAGAAGATCTTTCTTGAAAAGTATTTTCCAGCATCTCGAGTTACCAACATAAGAAAAGAAATATGTGGGATTCAACAATCTCATAGAGAGACACTCTCTGAGTATTGGGAAAGATTTGAGCAACTATGCATTCAATGCCCTCATCATCAAATACTTGATCAACTGCTCATTCAATATTTCTATGAAGGATTAATGTCTACTTATCGTAGTATCATTGATGCTGCAAATGGAGCCATATTGGTGGATAAGGCACCTGAGGCCGCACACCAATTGATCTCAAACATGGTAGCTAACTCAAAACAGTTTGGCACTCATAGAGACTTCTCCAACAAATGATTAAATAAGGTAAGTATTTCTAACCTTGAAAATAAAGTTAATGATCTTCTCTTTTGTGTTCTTTGGCTTGTGGAAATGTGCAGTAGGTGAAAGTTTCTAGCATATGTTCCTTACAAGGACATGCTTCGAATATGTGCCCAACAATGCGAGAAGATTACATTGAACAAGCTAATGCAGTTGATGGAACATTCAATAGACAACCTTAGCGTAAATATGATCCCTTTTCCAACACATAAAATCTTGGATGGAGAGATCATCCTAATTTATGCTACAGCAACCCATCCCAACAAGGCAATCAAGGCCGACAGTTCCATCCCCATAGATTTCAGCCCAAACAGAATTATCAAGTAAGACAACCCCCTCCATTCACAAACTCCAATGTTATGGGGTCGTCATCTAGTAATGATCTTCGTGAGATTATGAGAATTTGGCTTCTAATACTGTTACCTTGCAACAAAATGTCATGTCTTTTTAACAGGAAACAAGGTCAAGTATTCACAACCTGAAAAAGCAGATGGGGCAAAAAGCTTCAAGTGTAGGGCAATTGGAAGCACAAATGAATGGAAAGTTGCCCTCCTAAGCATTAAATCCAAAAAAAAATATTAGTGCAACATGCTGCAAAGTGGGAAAGAACATAAAGAGCAAAGGTCGAAACAAATTAAGATGGAGAAAGAAAAAGTGATAGATATCGAATTGAGTCTAAAGAAGATACATCTTCCTTCCCCTTTCCAAACTGAAACAATGACCAACACTCCAAAGATAACTCCTCACTCAATGAATTTTAGTTTTAAAATAATTCCACCCTTTTCTGTGAGTTTTTCTAAGTCATAGAAAGAAGATAAAGAAAAAGTGATCTTAGAGGTTTTCAAAAAAGTGGAACTGAACATTCCTTTGCTTAATGCTATCAAGCAAATTTCCAAGTATGCAAAATTCTTAAAGGAGTTGTGTACTACCAAGAGAGCTTTCAAACTGAAAGATCATGAAATGGTAAGTATGGATGAAGTTATATCTGCTATTATTCAAAAGAATCTACTTTTGAAACAAAAAGACCCAGATGCGTTTACTATCCTATGTGTTATTGGTAATGCTGGTTTTGAAAGAGTTTTATGTGATTTAGGTGCATCCATTAGTGTTATGCCTAAACATATTTATGATTCTCTTAGTCTAAAGCCTTTGAATAAAACTAGTATTGTAATGCAACTTGCGGATCGTAGTTTTGTTTACCCATTTGGTGTGATAAAAGATGTCCTAATCAAGATTGATAGTTTGGTTATTCCATGTGACTTTTATATTCTTGATATGGAACATGATTCTTGTGATTCATCAACCAGCACTTCTATATTGTTTGGGAGAGCATTCTTAAAAACTGCCAACACAAAGATTGATTGTGGTAAGGATACCTTATCTATGGAGGTAGGAGATGAAAAAATTGAATTTAATTTTCATAATGCAATGAAATATCCTTATAGTAATGTTTATTCTATCACATGCTATGACCAAATTAATAAATGTGTGTTGAAAATTTGTGATTTTGATTATGAAGACAGATTAAGCATAGCTTTGAGCTATGACTATGATTTCACCAAGATAGAAGAGATGGAGATGCATATGTGTGTTCCCCAAAACGTGCACGAATCAGTATTGGCCTTACAAGCTTTATAAACCATTCCCCACAGTAATGTCTTTGTTGATTTAGTACTCTCACATAAAAAGCTTTTGCCATCTATTTTACAAACCCCCGAGTTAGAATTAAAACCTTTGCCTGATAATTTGAAGTATGTATTTATTGGCGATAACAATACACTTCCCATTATCATAGCAAAAGGTTTGACAAGTATGCAAGAGGAAAAACTTGTGAAGTTGTTGTGTGATCACAAGACGACCATTGGATGGACTTTAGCTGACATCAAGGACATTAGTCCCTCAATGTGTATGCATCACATACTATTGGAGGACAACGCAAAACCAACAAGGAAAATGCAAAGGAGGTTGAACTCGCTTGTGATGGAGGTAGTGAAAGCTGGAATTTTAAAATTGTTAGATGCAGGAGTCATTTATCCTATCACGGACAATAAATGGGTGGCGCCAATCCATATGGTGCCTAAAAAGATCGGAATCACGTTGGTGAAAAACAAAAATAATGAGCTCATTTCTACTCGCATCTTGAGTGGATGGAAAATGTGTTGTGATTACAGAAAGCTCAATCTTTCTACGCGCAAAGATCATTTCTTATTACGATTCATGGATCAAATGCTTGAACGCCTAGCAGGTAAGTCTTTTTATTGCTTTCTTGACAATCAAATTGTTATTAATCTTGAGGATAAAAAAAGACTACATTTACATGTCCATTTGGTACATATGCATATAGGAGAATGCTTTTTGATCTATGTAATGCTCCTACAACTTTTCAAAGATGCATGATGAGTATTTTTTCTGACTATGTTGAAAGAATAATCAAGGTTTTTATGGATGATTTCACGGTGTATGGTGATTCTTTTGATAAGTGTTTAGAAAATTTATCTTTGATCTTGCAAAGGTGCTTTGAAACTAACCTTATCTTGAACTATGAAAAGTGTTATTTTATGGTAGAACAAGGAATAGTTCTTGGGCATGTTGTGTCTTCGCGCGGATTAGAGGTTGATAAAGCTAAAATAGACATTATTTCATCATTGCCTTATCCCTTATACGTGAGGGAAGTTCATTCTTTTCTAGGCCATGCAGGTTTTTATCGATGCTTTATTAAAGATTTCTTGGAGATTAAAACACCCTTGCGCAGACTATTAGCCAAAGAAGTGGATTTTATATTTGATCAAGCATGTAAAGATGTCCATGATGAGCTTAAGAGACATGTCATATCTGCCCCTATCATCCAACCACTAAATAAAGATGAACCTTTTAAGATAATGTGTGATGCAAGTGACCTAAGTTGTGCTTGGGCAAAGAATTGGGAAGAATTTACATGTTATCGCCTATGCTTCTCGCATGTTGGATGGAGCACAATGCATTACCATACAAATGAAAATGAACTTTTTGCAATGGTGTTTGCTCCTGAAAAATTCAGGTCATATCTACTTGGTACAAAAGTCATTATTTTTATTGACCATGCAACTTTCAGGTATCTTTTGGAGAAGAAGAAGTCCAAACCAAGACTGATTAGGTGCATCTTGCATTTACAAGAATTCGATCTTGAGATCAAAGATAAAAAAGGTGTCGAAAACCATGTGGCTGATCACTTGAGTTGATTAAGGACCGAGGATATACATATTGACACGACTAAAAGATTAATTTCTTCTCCTAAGTGCAGGAGTGTCGAAGTAATAAATAACTCGGCAAGACCGAGGTCGAACCACAGGAAGGTTAATTGTACAAATTATAAACAACAATAATAGTAACAACAACAACAACAATAATAATAGTAGCAATAATAATACTAATAATACTAGTAGTAGTAGTAGTAGTAGTAGTAGTAATAGTAATAATAATAATAATAATAATAATAATAAAGAAAAAGAAGAAGAAGAAAAAGAAAAGTTGATGAGAACTTTGAGATGGAAAATTAACGTAAGGATTAAACAATGATAACAAACAATGTCCAGGTTAGAGGATCCACTAATGGTATGTCAAACAAGTATAGTATAAACTCTTATTAATCAATTGGAAACCACACATAAAGGAGGTTCCAATCAGATTATAGATTGTTAACATGATTACATTAGTCATCTTATTCAATTAATGCTAATACTTGTAAATTTCATCAAGCATTCATGATTATAACTTATGTTAACAACAAATCAAGTTCCTTTCATAGCTCAAGTGTCGGTTATACCATATACTATGGGCTATGAAAGTGCCAAGCATTTGTTGTACCAATTGTTATACAACATAAATCAAGATTAGTCATTTAACAAGCAAAGTATTAAAGAGTGAACAAGATAACAAATATAAAACATGTTAGTATCAAACATTAAAGTCCATATTAAGTTTAGACTATACTTATTCTTAGACCATTAGTGTAACCTTTTCACCTTGACATAATAAACTTAGTTAGACATAATGAAAGAAAGAAAAATAGATAAACAAAATAAGAACATAAATAAGATAAAAGTTAACTAAGTGAAGGAAAGGAAATGAAAGGCATAAACTTGATGTTAATGAAAGCAAAGCATAAACATTACAAAAAATACAAAGAGAGAAAGCAAGAGCATGATCTTGATCTGAAAACCAAGATGCCTAAAGCATGGCAAATGCCTCCTTTTATAGGCCAAAATTGGGAACTATTGATTTGATGACAAATTGATGAGTAGGTGGCCAACTCTTGACTTGGTGATAATCTTTATCTTCTTTTGTCTACCCAAAACATCATTGATAACATCAAAATTAGAACCACTTAAAAACATGAAAGTTGTAGAAAATTGTCTCAACTTTTTTGTGTAAAACATTCAGATTATTTCAACTTCTAAAACTCCAGATATCACTAAAATACTGAACAGTGCTCGGGCTGGAGGATAGATTCAGACTTCTTTGTTGTTGCTCCAATTTGAACTTGAAAATGGCCTTTTCAGATCTTGGGCTCCATATGAAAGTTGTAGACCTATGTCTTACCTTCCCATCCATATAAAGTAGACCTAAATCTGAGTTCTATAGCTCCAAATATGACCCAATTACCGAATAGTATTCCGGTTTAGATTGCGCCGACATCTCTTTTCTAAGTTTGGCCATCTTTTTGCCCTTTTAATTTCAGTTCTTAAATTCATCAATCAATCCTTTAATTTATGTGATAGGTCTGTATTTAAAATGAACATTTACCATAAATTAAAGGTATCTTATATTATTAGATATATTATTATAAAACATGCTTTAGTTAAGGAGTTATTGATACTTCAAGTGCAAAATGATGATATAAAACCTTGATAAAAATACACTTTTAAGTATCAATCACCCCCCCAACTAGCTTATTACTAGTCCCTAGTAATTAAAGCTTTAAAATATAAAAATACTTTGTAAATTCCATAAAGCAAGGTAGTCATCATTTAACTTCCATTAATCTATCCAGATAAACAAACTCTAATTAAATTTATATACTTGTTCAATACCTCTTAACAAGATATTCATAAATCTTTCTTTTGTGCTTAATGTATCAACACATAATTATGGGGCTTTTGATTAGTACTTAAAAGTGCATTTTTATCATGATTTTATATCATCATTTTGCACTTGAAGTATCAATAACTCCTTAACTAAAGCATGTTTTATAATAATATATCTAATAATATAAGATACCTTTAATTTGTGGTAAATATTCATTTTAAATGCAGGCCTATCACATAAATGAAAGGATTGATTGATGACTTTTGAGAACTTAAATTGCAAGGGCAAAGAGATGACCAAAATTAGAAAAGAGATGTCGGTGCAATCCAAACCGGAACACTATTCGGTAATTGGGTCATATTTGGAGCTATAGATCTTAGATTTAGGTCTACTTTATATGGATGGAAAGGTAAGACATAGGTCTACAACTTTCATATGGAGCCCAAGATCTAAAAAGGCCATTTTCAAGTCCAAATTATAGCAACAACAAAGAAGCCTGAATATGTCCTCCAGCCCGAGCACTATTCAGTATTTTGGCCATATATAGAGTTCTAGAAGTCCAAATGAGCTGACATTTTTACACAAGAAAGCTGAGACAATTACATACAACTTTTATGTTTTCGAGTGGCTCCAATTTTGACATTATCAATGACATTCATGTGGTTCCAATTTTGACGTTATCAATGATGTTTTGGGCAGACAAGAGAAGATAAAGATTGTCACCAAGTCAAGAGTTGGCCACCCACTCATCAATTAGTTATCAAATCAATAGTTCCCAATTTTGGCCTATAAAAGGAGGCATTTGCCATGCATTTAGGCATCTTGGTCTCCAGATCAAGATCATGCTCTTACTTTCTCTCTTTGTATTTTTTGTAATGTTTATGCTTTGTTTTGATTAATATCAAGTTTATACCTTTCATTTCCTTTCCTTTACTTAGTTAACTCTTATCTTATTTATGTTCTTATTTTGTTTATTTATTTTTCTTTCTTTTATTATGTCTAGCTAAGTTTATTATGTCAAGGTGAAAAGGTTACACTAATGGTGTAAGAATAAGTATAGTGTAAACTCAATATGGACTTTAATGTTTGATACTAACATGTTTTGTATTTGTTATCTTGTTCACACTTTAATACTTTGCTTGTTAAATGACCAATCTTGATTTATGTTGTATAACACTTGGTACAACAAATGCTTGACACTTTCATAGCCCATACTGTATGGTATAACCGACACCTAAGCTATGAAAGAAACTTGATTTGTTGTTAACATAAGTTATAATCATGAATGCTTGACGAGATTTACAAGTATTAGCATTAATTGAATAAGATGACTAATGTAATCATGTTAACAATCTATAATATGATTGGAACCTCCTTTGTGTGTGGTTTCCAATTGAACAATAAGAGTTTATACTATACTTGTTTGATATACCATTAGTTGATCCTCTAACCTTGACATTTGTTATTATCATTGTTTAATCATTACATTAATATTCTATCTCAAAGTTCTCATCTTCTTCTTCTTCTCCTTACATTAATTTTCCATCTCCAAGTTCTCATCATCTTTCTCTGTATTATCATTATTATTATTATTATTATTATTATTACTACTACTATTATTAGTACTATTACTATTACTATTATTACTATTGTTATTATTTTTATTATTATTATTGTTTTTGTTATTATTATTGTTGTTGTTGTTGTTATTGTTGTTGTTGTTGTATTATTGTTATTTATAATTTGTTCAATTAACCTCCCTTTGGTTCGACCCCGGTCTTGCCGGGTTATTTATTACTTCGACACTCCTGCAATTGGGAGAAGACATCAATCTTTTAGTCGTGTCAAGTTTTTGGCACCGTTGCCGGGGAGGTAAGTTCTTGTATAAATTATAGTAGTTATTTTATTTTTTCTTTTCACTTTTCTTGTATGTAACTTTGTTTATTTTCTCTTGTTTCTTCTTCTTTTGTTTTCTTTTTCCTTTTATTCTATTCCTACACGTGCATGAGAGTGTGGTCACGTACATCAAGTGGTAGATTTTTTAGGGTATCCTCATCATTTTTAGAAAATATGGTAAGTGGTAGACTTTGTAGGGTATCCTCATCATTTTCAGAAAATATGGCCGAAGAAGATAATCAATCACTTCATAATGAGAATAATGAGAATAACCGTGCTAGAACACTTAGAGACCACATGAATCCCACAAGAACAAGTGCACCATTATGCATAGTTTTCCCTCCCGATGCATCTCATTTTAATTTTAAGCCAGACATTATTCAACTTTTACCTTCTTTTCATGGCTTAGAATTGAAAAATCCATACTTGCATTTAAGGGAATTTGAGGAGGTCTGCAACACATATAATAATTTAAATTGTAGCATGAACACCATCAGATTAAAGCTTTTTCCTTTTTCATTAAAAGATAAAGCTAAAACATGGCTACAAAATTTGAGACCAGGATCCATTCGTGCTTGGGATGAAATGCAACAACAGTTTTTAAAGAAGTTTTTCCCATCTCACAGAACAAACTCTTTCAAAAGACAAATCACTACTTTCACTCAAAAACCAGGAGAAACATTTTACCAATGTTGGGATAGGTATCGAGACTTGCTTAGTACTTGCCTTCATCATGGTTTTGAAACATGGAGATTGGTTTCACATTTTTATGAAGGGTTAACACCTAGAAATAGGCAAATGGTTGAATTGATGTGCAATGGAACTTTTGAAGATAAAGATTCTGATGAAGCAATGGAGTACTTAGACTTGTTAGTTGAAAATGATCAAAATTGGGATACTACGGGTACTTATGAGGCACCAAGTAAAACTCAACCTCATACATCTAGTGGAGGTATGTACAACCTTAGGCAAGATTATGACCTCCAAGCCAAGTTTGCATCTTTAGCTAGAAAAGTTGAGGCACTAGAATTGAAAAAGAGTGGTCAATTAAAATTTGTTGAAAACATTGCGTGTTAAATATGTGAAACAAATAAACACTCAACCAACGATTGTCCAACCTTGCCTTCTTTTAAGGAATGTCTCCATGAACAAGCCCATGCTTTAAACAGTTTCCAAAGGGCCAACCACAATCCATACTCCCAAACATACAACCCTAGTTTGAGAAATCACCGAAATTTCAGTTAAAAGAGTGAGAACAACAATGCACACACTTCATAACCACCATTTCAAGCACACCATAATTTCTAAAATTCTCATGGATATGTACCTCCTTATGCTCCATCTCCTAGAACAAATCTTGAGGAAACATTGCATGCATTCATTGAAAAGCAAGATAAAATCAATACTCAACCTGCTCAAAACATGACAGATTTTAAAGATACTCTTGCAAAATTAACATCTGCTCTCTGTTTCCAAGAGAAAAGGTAAGTTTCCATCTCAACCACAACAAAATCCTAAGGGGCAATACAATGCAAATGCAAGTAGTTTCGGAAGCCAACACATGGATCAAGTCAAATCAGTCACTACTCTATGCA
>NW_011502567.1:3721-18876 GCF_000495115.2 Populus euphratica | reverse complement strand
AAAACGTTAGATGCGTACCATTTCATAATTGAGGATATTTAGCTTCTCAGGTCTGTTCAAGATCACCTTTCTGGAAATTGAATCCCCTTCAAACAATACCTGTTTTTATATATATATATAAGAATCAACATCGCAAACCTTTTTTTTTTTTTTTTTTTTTTTTATATATATATATATATATATATAAGAATCAACATCGCATGAATCATAATTCCAAATTAGGACCGCAGACACATCAAAATGCTTGACAGAACAAAATTACTTTGGACTGTACACGAAAAAGCTTGTCATATTTTTTATATATATTTATTCAGGAGTACGAATATGCAGATCTGCTCATCATTCTCATTTGTAAGTCTTGTAGTATCTTGAAGAGTTTCCAAACAAGGAAAAGAAAATGAAGAATAACATATATAACCAAAAATTCCTCCCCTTCTGATAATGTGTTTGGAAAAAATGGCCTAATCACAAAAAAAATACTCCATGATCGTAAACGCCATTTAATGTATGTGAGATTATGTTTCCTGCAACAGGACTTTGCTGCATAACAACCTACAGTAACTCCAACACATACAGCAAGCAAACTAGTGAAGGAAAAAAAATAACGGAGAGACAACATTACCTGATTGAGCTCCTTTCTGTAGCTGAAGAGGGGAGACATATCAAAGTCGTGTCCTTCACTTTTGCAATAGATGATCTCAATCGTTAATGGTGTAAGACCTGTTGGAGTGGGATACAATATAGGGAAGTGCTGTATGTAACACAGATATTCAGATCCTTGTCTTCCTTCCCATGTGTATTTAGTCTTAAGCTTCAAAGGCACCTTAATGAAGAACATATTTAAGAGCAATGGTATGAGGTAGGTATATTAGCTAATTAATGCCTCAAGTTGGCTGATGGGTTGAACTTATCTTTTGTTCTGAAGATTCGCTACTTTGGTGTGAGACATCTCTGGAGCACTCCCCTACAAAAAATAAGCTTGTTATCTGCATTAATCATGATGAAAACGACAGGCCTTATGGGTTCGCACTGGCACTACACTCACTAGACAAGCAATTACGTGTTCAATATCCTCTGCATTAATTTCATTTGAGGATAGTTCAGGGTTTGGTGAAGGAAGGGAAGTGGGGCTGTGTGGTTAAGATTAACAAGCGCACAATTTTCAGTGCTCTATGGAACGACATTGATCTAATTCCAGACCTGTCTTTGGAGTGGGGAATTTAATGCATTCAGCTATTTGGAGATAAACATACTCGAAGTGGAGAATGCCGAAAGTGGAACTCATAATGAGCGCACCCATTTCTGCTCTTTCGGTATCTGTCTGCGACTCAAGTTCATTTACATTTCGGTTTTAGAACAACTGATTGCTGAAATGGGGTGCTTTTCGCATCTTTTATCCAGCGTCGATGCTGGAAGAAGTGGATTATCTCTCTCATCCAGTGTCAACGTCGGAAACTTGGAACTGAAAAACCCTATTTATTTATTTATTTTAGAGGTTAAATATATTAAATTAAACTAAATTTTTATAAATATTTCAAATATTCATAAGTTGAATTTATATTATTAATTTTTCATTGATTTAGAATCAATAAAATAAAAGAATTAATAATAAAAAAAAACATATAAAAAAAATTAAACTTTAAACAACAAAAATACTAGTCACACCAAAACATAATAAATTGTGAATATGAACTTGAATTGAACCATTGCAGCTCTACAATTTTTACAATAACATCACCGATGTCAGCTACAAAAAGCAACAACATATCATAGTAGTACAGCACCTCCAACAATGAACAAACAACTAAGTAATGTATAAACTTAAATTTATAACAATTACTTAATAATGAAAACTCAAGAGCTATCAATAATGACTTGTTTACCAATTAGCTACCATCTGATCAAACTATCAATAATGACTCGTTACTTCTTAACATTCATGGCTAAACCAACCAGCTTTGAAAGAGGAGAAAGACAATAAAATAGCTTAGTTAATTATAACTTAACAAGTTAATTTAAAATATTCATGACATAAATAAAATCTTGGGAGAAATGTCTCAAAGAGGAACAATCAAACTGAAAATAACTTGAAAATCAAATGATGAAATTGAGGGAAGATATGTGTTAAGGATCTGAAACTAGTTAGCTGAGAATGCAGCAACAAAGGTTAGACATATAAGTCTTTTCATATCTTTAACTCTCGTCAAAACACCCCAAGAGAGTTAAAAATCGTTGTCAACTCCTCCCATCTCTTGTAAAGAATCGATCGCTTTAGGTTTTAGACTTTAGAATTAAGGTTTTGATTTTTTTTAAAGGTTTGATTAATAAAAATACGGTTAACGTTCGTCAAAATCAAGAAAGAGTTTGTGGTTTTAGTTTGTTAAAACAATGTCAAGAGGAGACTGTCGTCATTGAGTTAGAAAATACATGCAGCGGTATTTTTAATTATGTAATGAGCATTTGAAAGGGGTCTGTCTGCATGTGTTTTATCACACATGGAGGTAAAATCCATATGATGGCGTGGCGTGATTCAAATGCAGTTTTGTAGAACATTTTAAACAACGAAAACCCTAATAATTTCCACCACTTGCGGATGAACGCGAGAAAATGTTTGAGGTGCGATTACTCTTAAGATCCTGACAGCATCTGTTTTTTCAGATCTTTAAGAGGGCCGGGTCCTCTCTCCTTCTCCTTCTCTTTGCTACATTTACAACTGCTTTTGTTCAAGTTTGTACCACACTCGAGGCATAAACCTTTGCAGCTTGGATCACAGATAACATCAAGGGTAATTTCTACATGCACCGTATCTCGGAGGGGCTTTGAAATATCAATTTCCTTATCTTCAGGAGGGAAGTGCAACCGGTCGTCCCACTCGATTGAAGCTTCATCACTGTCTTCTTCCTCAAAAATTGAAGATTTCAATTTATCATTACCAAATACTTTTCCCATATTGATAATCTCTGGTTCTTCCACGGGTTCTTCAGATAGTAAGAGAGAGAAGTTGGAGAAAATGCCCTCAGCAACTGGCTCTCCACACCTTCATCATAAATGATAAACAAGAGGGTTCAATTACAGAAGAATGATAAGGAAGCACTAAGTATGTTGTGAAACAAAATGCAACATAAAATTTGGCCTACATGGGAAGATTATGTATGACCTGGAAAATTCTTGGCATCAAATCAAAAGATATTGTCATATTATTCTCAACCTTTTGTCAATACTTTTAAATGAAGTTCAAGATGAATACTAACACCCATACCTGATGCGGTCAGACATCAGAGGTAAACAAGAAAATTTGATGAACTGGTTAGATTGCTTTTTCCAGAAAAGTCATGGGTCTTTAATAGCAGCTGCTGTTTTCCAGACAAGTCATGGGTCTTTAATAGCAGCTGCTGCATGAAAATTCCAGCAATCGCTATCCTAAAATATACTCTCACATTAAGTGCATTCAACGAGCAAACATGGTCAAGATATAAGCTACTTATCTCATGCATAACCTACAAAATTCTTGCCAGCTTAGATCAAACAGTGATGATGCCTGGATCTACATTTTCTTTTCTCACAAAGACTACACTCTACTAAAACCAAAGAAATGGCAACTAAAACTTGGCGATAGCTAAGAAAGTAAATCAAAAGTCTTGATCTTGGTTGCTGCACAGTCCATTTACTAATCATACTGTCATATGGTTGTATTATTCATAGAAACATTAAAGCTGGTAGTTCTATCTGGGGCTGGTGACAAAATATATCATGAATAGCAATTGGTCACAACTCAAAAGTACAACATTTTGCACTTTCCCTAAAATATGGTCACACAGCTGTCAGACTCATTGTGAGCGGCATACTTTACAGCCCAACTCTATGATAATTGTATAGGAACACTACACCACCACATTAAGAGGAGCAAAAAATTGATTTTTCCGCTTTTGAAAGACTGAAGTCATTATTTGTAGCTGTAGCTTTTCATAGATGCTATAATAAAAATCACACAAGAGACATCCAGATAATTCTAAAAATAGATATGTTGAATTGGTTGGATCGGGGCAAGAATTTCCATGAAACCTCTAACAAATTTAATCATATGCAAATAATTTCAAACAGCCAACACAGATAATCATTCTCCTAGGTAAATCTGGAAACTAAAGAAAAAAAGAAAACAATACTGCAATATGGTAGAAGCAAAAAAGAATTTTAAAGAGTGCACAAATACGCAGGGAAAAAAAGTTAAGTCCACTGGAAAACAAGGATCAGAAACTAAAATACCTGTAGCAAGCAAGAGTGATGACAGTTTTGATGATCCCATCTAGCCTCAACCTTTTCTTCTTCTTTGTCACGTCAATGGAGATCTGAACAGGAGTTCCAAGAGGGTAATCCTTCACGGCCTTCGTGACACGCAATCCCATTACTGAAGCCCTTGATTTTGAAATCTCAGTTGAAAGTTTTCCTAACCCAAGCCTTTCTAAAGTTGTACAGTACTCCACATGTGAAATTGAAGAATTTCTCTTGTAAATAATAGCACCTTCCCATGGCGATTCCATGTCTTCAGTGTCTTCTTCCTCTTGATCATCCCAATTAAGAGATAAATCAGTAAACTTCTGACTGTTAGAGTCCACTGCATGTCTTGCAGTAAACCTTATAATACTTTGTGATTTGTTTCTAAAAACATCACATGCACTCTTTCTTATACCCCTTGAAATTTTGCAATCAACAACAGAAAAGCTTGGATTTGATAGAGAAATTTTTTGGGAGAGCAAACCATCTGCTTTAAATTGGTTAATGTGGGGGGATAGAGCTATAGGGGATGTGAAGTAGACAAGTGACATCTTGGTTCCCTATACTCAGCTAGGAGAAGTTCTATTTGAGAAGAGATGATGAAGCTCTTTTGTTTATTATGCAAACAAATAGGAGAAGTATAAGAAATGCTCCAGATAATAGTCACGCAATTCTTGATCATAAGAGTTGGGAGAAATCAATACGAACTAGAGGGAAGTCAAAGGTATCGACTAAATCTGCAAAAACAATGAAAAACAGTTTAGACTGAAAGACATAACAGAAAAAACAGACTAATATTCTACACGATTCTAATGATCTATTTAACACAGGCAGCTTCTATTTAAAAGTTTTGAATACTCAACATATGGAAGTACATGGAAAATATGAAAATAAAGGGACAGCAATAAGATATTTTCGTATAACATCAAAGCAACCAAAGAAGAGGTGAAGGGACAGAACATTTTAAACATACTGCTACATGTATCTTGATGGTCTGCCTAACGGTTACAGTTTGTAACATCTCATAACATAATCCTCTCAAAGTTTTAAAATATGAAGCTCTACCATAGGTTAAACATAATCACAAAGAGTGATAAAAGCTATAGTGCATGGCTAGCAAGAAAAGGACTGAGATTGAAGTTAGAAACCAACAGGCTTACATGGGATTTTAGTGTCCTGAATTGCTGTCCAGTTATTTCAAAATCTCCACTTTCGAACTATATAATAGAGAAGGTGAATGGCTGCAACGCTGCACGATGATTTACGAGGCTAAAACTACATGCTTTATTCAAGACCATGCTCAAACCGGAAAACAAAACAAAGAACCTAAGTGCTATTCTCTGGGTAGTTATAAGCAAATCTGTCTGGCCAGGAAAAGACACTGAAGCCTTTAAATTGAAATGATTAGTAAATAGCAAGAGTTAACATAAACCTCAACAGAATTTGTACTCGGAACATTCTTACAAACAGCTTATAAACACAAAAACTAGACCAACAAAATGCAATTACATCTATCTATAAAAGTTTTGAGAGAGACCCAGTTTCTATAGAGACCAAAAAAAGAAACCCATTACACAGAAAAATGGTTAAATCAGGGAGGGAGCAGCAAAGAAGTAACGCTTGTTCACATATTACAAACATGTAGTAACAGTTCAAGAGTGAGCGAAATTGACAGGTGCAGCAACATAGACACCATAAAGAAGATTGTGTGACTTAGCTACTTACGGTGACTAAATATCAGCTTCTCGTGTTGAACAAAACTCAACTCGGTTACAAATTGCAAGGGACAGGACGGGAATGAACTGAATACAGCTCTGCTGTGTAGCTTCCATTAGATTAGATTAGAGCCAATACTTTGTTCTCATCTCGGCCCAAGTCTAGTCTACAACTAAAAAGGCCGAAGATGGGCCGAATGTGCAGGCTGCTAAATACAGAAAAAGATTGGTTTAATCTTAATTTTAATCCCTAAAATTAAGATTGCTTACTATTCGCCTGCTCTTCGTATATTCTAATTTATTAGATTAAAACATTACTTAATGCACTTCATTCGTTGTATAACTCCCAGTAGTCTGGAGCATCTTTGCTGTGTAAAAACCTTGCCTCCACTTGATAAACCCACAAATGCCAAAGCTACTAGCTATTAACATAATTAGGTATTAATGCCAGCCCAAAGATCTCGATTCGAGATGGAGCTAATAGTCTAAACATCAAACACCGCTACAGAAGATCAACAGACCAACCCCTCGAGCATCATTGTGGACAGAATCAAGCCATCCCCATGGTCCATTTTAACAAAGTTTCACGCTGGTTATTTTAAGATTCGCCTATCTCTAGGTGGCCGAGCTTTGTTATTCAAGACACTGGTAATTTCACCAATTGATGCACAGACCCTCTGCACCATATGTTGCGCTGCTCCACCCTGCAGGATTTCTTGTGCTGTGGTCTCTTGCTTTCCGAATCCTTACTTCAATTTCTTTTCTTTTCATATTGAGGCGCATGTTTTTCTTCAAGGTGGTGGAAGCCGAATTCTGGCATCGTGTAGTTAATCATCTGTTCGCTCCGCTCCCTGGATTTCTTGGCTTCTTTTGCTCCAATCTGCATGCTCCAACACTGTGTCCTACCTTGTTCTTTGGTGGGTATTTGCGGTTCCGATAGCGGCACTTGATGTTAAAATTTATGGCCAGTGGTTCTCTAAAGGAAAGAGGTTTCTGTCAACTTTTGAAAATCCAACAAGCCAGTTATCAGTAATTGGAAACTTGGTTGGTGCTCAAGCTGCAGCTAAGATGGGGTGGAAAGAGGTTGCTATTTTCTTGTTTTCCCCTGGCATGGTCCCTTATTTGGTGCTGTTTGTTACACTTTATCGCCGCTTATCTGATGGTGACAGGCTTCCAGCCATGTTTAAAATGTGGCCGAGACGTTGACCGACTTTGGAACTATCATACAGATCTTATTCGTCGAAACTTATAATCCTGTGTCAGGACCTAGGAAAGCTGCATGAAATCATTGAATACTAATAAATTATATATAAGAATATGGTGCAGGGACCATGAATTAGGGTTTGGTTTTGTTTTTTGCTTTGATAAGTAGGACAAAACCGTACAACCAGTGAAGGTTTGACTATATTAATTTGATTCTGACTGTAGTTACGCTGATCGAAACTATATATCTAATTGATTGGTCGTCGCTGTTTAATTACAAGTTAGCTATTCAGTTTCATTCTCATTCATAACTAGTTTTTTCTTACATGTGAAGCGGATTTGTAGACCTAGCCTCTTCAAGAGATATCTATGAGAAGGTTCAGCGTTGCATGGTGGGCTTAATTGCACGTTCCCATTGACTGTCCAAGCTCTCGCTTCAAGGGATTATGCAGGGGAAGTGAAAGGAGACGTTGAAGATGCTTTAATGCTTCTCCTTTCCGGGACCTCCATCGTGGTCTCACTTTGACAGTATTTATAGAGCAGTCATGAAGTTGATGGGCGTGGAATGGAGGATTGTTGAATAAATATATTAACCACCCACCATAAGAAACTAAAATCTAATTAGAAGCCTGTCTAAATCAACGCATAAATCACGTGCTTTTCTTATACATGACTTGATTTGAATACAGATTTTCTCTTGCTTTTCTAGGTTTTCAGCTACGTTGATGGCCATCTCAAGCTGGACAGGATCCGTTAAATTGGGATAAGAACTTAGATCGTGGGTGGCGCTATGGGTATACCGTTAGTGACCATTGACCTCACCTTCTCATGGTAAACTCCATGATTAAGCTTCACTCCTCAAAGAGGAGAAAAATACAGACTGTTGCTTGCGAGGAAAATATTCACAAGCAAATCAAATCGCTTGGGGTTTTTCAGTTGCAATTAACTCTCTTTTCTTGGAATTATTTTTTTCACAAATAATTTCGTTTGAATATACTGTTCAGTTACCGGCTGGAACAGAGAGAGAGGGGAGACCAGAAAATAACATTTTCACTTTTGAGTGAATCATCTTCATCTCTCATTTCTTCTCTAGTGCCAATTACAACTCCACTCAATAAAGCCAACACAACGGTAACCTAACCTGACTAGACGCGCTCCCCAAGCTGCACAACAGTTGCCAAACAACTGATGCCCCTTTGCAGGCTGCAGCAGTGAGAAGCGGTCTACAGTCTCAAGACTATCTAGAACACGAGTACGATTGGAAACTACCATCCAAACAAGAGTCTAATCTATCAGCGACAACCAGAAAACGCAAGAAACAGCAAAGAAAGAAATGCTATAGTTTTCACATTTCCAAACTTCACTTCAAAATCAGTCCATTATTAACCAGCCTCAGCATAAGCAGTCTCAAGGTGGGCTTGTTCTGCTTCCTGCACCTCCTTCTCCGTCTTCCTTCCTTTCTTGGATTTGTAGTACACGCTCATGAAGGTTCCCACAGCTCCATATTTCTTCCTGGCGTGTTCATAGAGGTCAGCATCAAACATCCTCCAGAATTTCTTCTCATTCAGCTCAGACACTGCATACTGAGGCTGGAAGCCGTGGTTTTCTATCAACCAGTTCTCCATTCTGCGAACTGCATCTGCACCATCGAACACCTCACCCCTCAACACTGGTCCAGGTGAATAATACACCCCAACATCGGTGAACATCTGTGCATAGGATGTGTCTCCCTGTCTGTGCTGATGCTCAAACCCTGGCTCAGGATACACCATAGTTTTCACAGGAAGCTTGAACAACCTGTGCGGACAAAGCCAAATGGGATATACCTGGAAAAATCAACAACAGTCAGGTCAATGTTTAAGACACTCAACCCTCATGCAGTCATTTTACATCCTCATGCTATTATGTATTACAATATCAAACACCTGCGATGGTCATGTCCTCTCAAATAGTTTCCTTGCCCAGAGCCCACAAGAGTTCCCAACCAAAGCTAGGATGATACAAGGTTGACTTAATTTTTCACTCAAATCAATCATTTGAGGAGATTACTTTTAGCATATGCCAAGAAAAGATGGGAAGTAAAAATTATCCAAAAAAAAAGAAAAGAACTAGAGCTGTAAAAAGAAAAGGAACAGAGGAGACCAAGGTTACCTCCATCTCACGGTCGACCCATTCTAGGGCATCCCCAACCTTGTAAAGAGGAACAAGCATATCCTGAATGACATGCATCTCATGGTAATAGTTTCTGATTGCTTCACCTTGAGTAGCCTTGAGAAGAGAAACCTTTGGAGGCATCATCCAGCCTAAGAGAAATCTAAACCACCATTGGTCACCAAATGGAAGTATGAGCTTCCCCTCCCAGTACAAACACCTTGTGTGCCTGTGATAATATTCTCTGGTTGGAATGTACTCTACAAACTCCCCTTTCTTTAGGGCTGTCTGCGCATGCTGATAGAACCACGGTTTAAACCACCAACCAACATTGTTTATCACATTTCCCTTCTTCTTGGCCTCTTCTTTGGAGGCATATCTCCCTGTCATCATCACACCTTCGGTAGAGTTATAAATCATAGTCTCCACAAAGTCTGGAACCTTGCTCGGGTTATCCTGATCTCCATCTCTGGGTGCAAACGAGTCTATATAGGCCTGTGCAAGTTCTTTCAGATTACCCACTACAGGTTTGTAGGTCAGCCTCATGTATTCTTTAACAGGAATAAGCTTGATCTCAGCAGAGACAAGAAGCCCAAGTGTTCCCTGAGACCAAGGGATGGCATAGAAAAGATCAGAGTATTCATTGTCCTTGGTGGCTCTAACAACCTGGCCATCTGCCAAAACAATCTCATAAGCCACAACTGTGTCAGAGAACAAGCCATAGATGTGAGAGCTACCTTCAATCCCATAACCATTAATTAGCCCACCAACAGTGAGATCATCAAGTTCTGCAACCACTGCAAGGGAAAGATTCATTGGGACACTTGCCCTGCTAATCTGTCCCATATTTACAAGTGGCTCAACTCTAGCAACCATTCTCTCCCTGTCAATTTCAAGGATATTACAGAAAGCTGATAAATCGACTTCAAAGTGCCGAGCCCGTTTATAGTCAACATTCCGCATTCCAACAGCAATCCAGGGTTTACGAGCAGTGCAAACAAGACCATCCTTGGATGGATTCCTCTCTTTGAGGCGTTTCACCACTTTTTTAACATTTTCATCATGTTCCTTCTGACGCTGTTTGTAGGATTTCATCTCTGATTTGACATCCCCAAGGTAAGTGAGAAAGTAAAGGGTGAAGGAGATTGGGAGAACAACAAAAATAACTAAGATCCATCTGAACCGGACAAAATAGTCTACCCACACCTTCTTCCTCTTTGGGCGCAGGGGGGCCTCGAGATCGGACATTGTGCTTCAGGAAGACTCCTTTCACTGCACAAAATATATAAACATATAGAAATTGCTTAAATTCACATTCAGGCTCCAGGCCTTCAAGATGAATAAAGTAACATCAGTAAGGATTCTGGGACATTAGCAAAGAATAGGCAGCAAAAAAGAGCACTAAAGTTCAACAATTTCTGCATTCCACTTAAAAATAAAATTTGGGAAAGGTATTGATGACAATGCATCAACATCATATACTTCAGGGAACCACTAACCACAACTGTTACACACGACAAAATGCATGTAATAAATCTAATGTGTTGCAGTTTGCACTGAAGAAATGAAAAGGGTTATTGAGTTAGTCAATAGGATGAATATGAAATCAATCAGGTCTCTTCCAAAATTACAGTTGTGTAGGGACAATTGCATCTCTTAAGAAACAGTATGTGAACCTTTTGATGCACATATTGAAGCAGAAAATGTTCTTCAAAGAAAGTTATACTGCAGAAAGCTGTAGTTAAAAACATTACACAGCATAGTAGTAGGTAGTCATAAGGTCAACGGATGGCATCATGAGTAGAGAAAGATAGTATCTTAAGGCACCAGTATCCAAAACATGCAAAGCACAAAGCCTGAACCTTTAGCCCCAGCAAAACATGAGTCAGTGAGAAGCCACAGGGATTTCCATTATGAATCTCCAACAAGTACAATGGGTGAACTAAAAGTGCCAAAGTCTAACCAAGATAAATAAGTATGCCCTGGGTCTGTGGCATACACCAATCCCTCCCATTGGAACAAATACACTTGGCAGATTATGTTGAAAAGCACATGCTAACTTCGAATGTCAAGAAAAGAGAGATTAACACACAAAAGAAGACATAGGAGAAGCTGATTAGGTGTAGCATAAAAAAGTTACTTTAGACATACAATGAAGGCATGCAGATGGCCCTGTCTTTACTAAGCCTTAGACAAACTAAAAATAATAGCTAACATTAAGATACCATTGACAATGATGCTCAGCTTTATCATCTACCCAACTGAAGGGAACAATATAAGAGTGACAAAATTGAGTTCACATTAAAATTAAAAACACCATTTCAGAGGAAGTTTCCAAAAGGGAAAAAAAATAAAAATAAGCTCAAACTGCAACCTATAGGTTAATTAACAATCACTGGAAAAAACCTGTTTGAGACTGTTCATATCAAATAGGCAAATTGAACTACAACACTATGCTTGTTACGATTAGGCAAGATCCAGCTAATATTAATTGTTAACAAAAATCGATTTGCTGTGTTAAAGATTGCTGAGTTGATAAATATTCTCGTTTGGCACAAAATTTCAACTATGAAGCTCAACACAAATTTTTTTTAAAAGTAGAAATAAAAACCTAATTCGCAGATTTGGGAAAAATTGGAAATAGAAGAAAATCTCTCGGTTTATTTACTTTACAACCTTTTTCTTAATTATTTTAAATTGTATGCCACATGGCTGATATTTTCCACCTGGCTACGCTTTAACATAGAAAATGGATTTATGTTTACAATTGAGATAAGTTGGTGTGTATATATATATATACAATGAGATTTGCTAGGTTGAATTTGCAAAATCATCCGCACATGGTTCAATAGTCTATAATAAATCTCGCATGCAACCTAGACATTGCTAATTATCCTTTTGGATCTACATTGCATTTCCTCACTGTGATCTGCTTCACATTCATAACCTCAATGTACCTCCATTCGCCTTTAAGGAACAGAATTCATACCATAGAAAGCACAACGAGCAACATTATAAGACCAAGATTTAGAAGATCTAAAGCAAATTATCTTCAACTGCATAATATTAAATATCATATGCTCACTTAGAGACCCGAAACGCACATTTCTTTCAGGAAATCAAGATCTTTTTGACAAGATCACAGAACAAAAAATGAAAGAAAACGTTGATCTGAAATGGAACCCCTGGGTTTAAAAAACACTGCTAAATATCAGATCCACTAACTATCAGATCGAGTTCAACGGGTATTGCGAATTTCTTCAAGCAAAATGATGACATGGTACAAAAGGCACTTCCAGTAAGCCCAATCTTCTAAAAATGATTCCACCAAAGAAAGGCACTTCCACAGCTAAAGATGTGACGATTTTTCACATGAAATTAACAAAGTACTTAACTAACAAGAAATGAGACCTGCCAAAGAGTAATAAGAGGTCCGATCTACCCTTAAAATGAAAAGATTCTGGACAGAAACTAAAATTGAGCGCGAGAAAAATAATTAAGGAACAAGAACAATAACTGTCTAAAAGGTTTAAGTTTCCTTCATCTTCTCTGCAACCAAACAGAATAACCCACTTGGATGACACTCACCAGAAACCAGAAAAATAAAACTTTCTAGTCATTTTGTTTCAGTGAAAAGGAAAAATGTAGCTTTTAACACATGACACGAATCCAATACCTCCCTTTTCCAACGGATTCCATCATTTTCTAAAAATTATAGCAAACAAAAACGCTGAAAAGGGACCAAAGAATCAAAAGACTAAGATTTTAGAGAAGGAGAAAAGAAAAGCTACCTGAAACACAGTAGGCTCGGAAATGGGCAGATGGGGACCGGATTGAAGCTCGAGTGATTAATATAGTGAGTGAAGTTTACTGGCAAGTGGTGAGCAGAAACAGGGTGACATTTTACTTAATAAAACAAAAATAACAATAAAATAATATTTTCCTTTTCTTAAAAGAGAAATACTAAAGAGAAAGAAACAAGAAAAATGAAGATATCGAAGACAGATCACAAAAACAACCCGAAGAGATTCGCTGGCTGTCACGTTGGACTCGCCCAGACAGACTCGCCACCATGTGACGACCGTGACAGTTATTTTTAAGAGTTCTTTGTTGCAAACATGCACTAATGAAGCATTAACCCCCACAAAAAATTTAATATTTAATCTTTCTCTTGCTTTAGAAATACTTTAACGGAAAAGGATAGCCGGAAAAAGATGATTCGATGTGACCCCTTATGCAGCTAGGTTCAATTAATTAAATGATGGTGATTTTTTAGATTATTGATGCGTTTGAATTGCCAAAGGAGAGGGAGGTGGACCGACCAATATAAAAAGTGAAATTCGAGAAGGAAGGGATTAGATTGACATAGATGGGCACTTTGCACCATCTCCGGTAAATATTGTTTTTAAATATGTTTTATATTTTTAGATAATTTTTTTTATAATTTATTTTTATATTAATATATTAAAATAATATGATAATATAAAAAATAATTTAAATTAAAAAATAATAAAATCAAATAATACCTTAAACACGTAATAAAATCTTCGGCATTTCAAACACATATTATTTCCAATTTTCTTATTTTCTTAAAAAAACTATTTAAAAAATAAATCAAACTTTATTCCTCTACAGTAATAATTGTTTTGTTTTTTTTACAAACTCTACGCTCCATTTATAAATTTTCTATCTTTATACAAACTCTACAATTAAAAATAGTCATGCACGTGTTTTTGAATTTACCCTTTTTGTTTTTTTAGAAAACAATTACAGGTTTTAATTATAAGAAAAACTAATGTTTTTTATTATAAAAAATGTATTTTTTATTATTAATAAATACTTTTTTCATTGAAAAAAAAATATACATGTGATTTTATCTTAAGGAAATTGACGTAATTTTTTCTTGTTCCAGAACAGTTTTAATTTCAAATCACGTAAATAACTCTTTTTACTTGTAGAGCTTATATAAGAATACAGTACTTGTTTAAGTTTAATTTATTTTTTAAATTTAAATTTTAAAATAGATTATATATATATATATATATATATATAATTGTGGGTCACGAATGAGTCTAAACTATGCTATTAAATTTTAAATTTTGAATTATGTTATTTCTTAAAAAAGAGTTTTACTATTATGCGACTTTGAGAAAAAAAATTATTTCTACATTTGAAATTCTGATATGATTTTTCGATGAAAATAGTTACCTTTTGAGGATTGAATTGATGATTTCGATTCTGATATTCATTTTCTTTTTCCTGCGGTTGTTCTTTACAGAGAGACGTGTTCCAAATATAGGCACGGCCCTGACTTGCGGGCGTGTTATACATTGGTAAAGTATTTTATATTTGAAGATATATTAAAATAATATTTTATTTTATTTGTTAAAAATTATTTTTGATGTAAATATATTAAAACAATAAAATATATTTTAAAAATATGTATATTTATAAATAATATTTGAGCCGCGATATTAAATACTCCTATAGTATTCCACATAGTATCATATTACCAAGAAAAAGGACCGTAAATATTCCTCAGTACGACAAAATGAAGAAAAAACAGTAAAAAGAAAAGAAAAAGCAAAATAAAAAATAGGTTCAGGATCGACTATCAACATTGCTTATAACCAGCAAATTTCTTCCTTGATTACCGGTTTCATAAATTGCAACCTTTCTCGTAAATGTTTGACTTGGCATAGTGATAAGCACTGCTTTTATATATATATATATATGTATGTATGTATGTATGTATGTATGTGATACAACATGTTTTTGTGAGTGTAGTTATAGTTATTTTTTAAAATTATTTTT
>NW_011502567.1:0-2500 GCF_000495115.2 Populus euphratica | reverse complement strand
ATGAGGTGTGATTTATGTTTTTAAAAAATTATAAATTTTAAAAAACCAATCATATATTTAAATCAACACACAAATTAAACTTAGATTCCTGTCATCAGAATTTGGTTGCCTAAAACCTATTTTTTCAATGTTTTGTACTGAAAACAATTCATAAAATCAGTTTAAAAATACAAATTCAACTCAAAACCTAAAAATTAATAATGCTAAATTTAATTTTTCAGGTTATATTAAAGTTAAAAAACAAAAGTGTATGAAGACTGTACTCTTTTGCCTTGTTAGAAGAACAAGATTACATTTTTTTTGTTTTTTAGATTAATATGGGTATTCGGGTCAGTTTACGCGTACCACGACTAATCCTACGGGTCTTGAAATTAACGACCATGTAAATCTCCAGTGGCTATCATATGACCAACTAAGACTCGAACTTGATAATACTGTTCATTGCATCCTTTACTGTTCAAGAGATTGCCCAGTTTTTTTGGCAGAAGAGATAATGGCCTTCGACATATCATGACTGACTTTTTGTCAATTAAAAAATCAACGTACGAGCCCGTAAAATGATGGCAATGGATCGGAAGGATGCGTGGATAGCCATTTATTTCCTTTCGAGAAGTGATCAAGGCTCGGTGCCAAATTGTTCTTATCAATGCTTTTGTCGTCGAACATTTATCGTTTGCTTGTGGCATGGAAGGGGCAGAGTAGAGTCATAATGACATGCTGTTTCTCGAGAAGAAAAATTGCAATCTACACTACACCAAATTTGCACTTATAATTGTCCTTTTTATTCCCTACTCGTGTTACAATTCTTGTACAGTGTTTTTTTAATAAAATTTTATATATAGAATGCTATTTTTATATGAAGTGTTTTTTATTTAACAATATATTAAAAAAATATTTTTTATTTTTTAAAATTTATATCAATTGTGATCATAATTTCAAATGCAACTCAGCAGGGTACAGCAATCCTTTCAATAACAAACCAGTAAAATTTGATAGTTACGGTAACTAAATTTATCAACCCTATTGAAGGAAAAAACATAGCTAGAATTCAGAAATACTGGACAAAATGTAGAGAAAAAAAACTAAAAATTACAGATGTAGAAAAACACATGTGGATAAATTCTAGAATTTACATATTCGGAAAAAATGCATCAGAAGTTCTAGATATTATATGGCAATATCCTTTCCTGGATAATATTCTACGTAGTCTCATTCAGTAGTTAACGTAAGAACATATTGATATCTCGATCGCAAATGACAATTTTCAATAGCATGAAACAAACCAAGCACAACATCTCCACCAGTCACGTACAACAGATTCGATGGATTATTAAAGATTGGAGATGCGAGCTAGAGAAGAGCGATACTGAGATCCTTTGTTTTTTTACTAGACGAATATACCAACAAGTTATAGAGCTTACACAGCCATGACTCGGAAGTTCGAGCTCCCACTCAAAGAAAAAAGGCCGCGACATGATCCTTGGTCTCCTCTGGCTCGAGATTATTTTGCATGCTCAGACTTCCAAATCAGCTGGCAGATTATAGTGAGTGTGCGAGGGCAACTGATGCCATATATATATATATATAGAAGCACGAGAACTCCGCTGGATGTATGTTCTTCGTTTAATTTTCTCAGTCGCAGTATCGCCTGAAATCGCATCCTGGACCTTTTGAGTTTGGTACACAGATCCATGGTATGTTGATTTAATACGTCTCTCTTCTTTCTTTGTAAGTCGAACGGTTTGATGCCGACCCGAATTAGAAAATCAAGACAACTATGGACTGTTATTCCTGTTTTCGTTTTTGAATAACACCATATGTACTTGTGTTTTGGTTAAGAAAATACCTGCTCATAAATGGACCTTTTGCTCGGAGAGATTAATTTTTCTAGCGAAGATGATCATGTCTAGATAGATGTTACTAGATAGATGATTGAGTTGATTGGGTTTAAATATAAATTTAGGTAACTTAGTAACATGAATAAAAAAAATATAATAATAATAAATGAACTAGAAAAAAATTGACAATGAAAAAAGGTTAAAAAACCTGATTCAAACCCATCTTAACATATAAAAATGTAATTTGATTTTCACATAAAGATCATGTTAAAAGCAAATGAATTTAACTATGAAGATCTATTATCAAATAATGCAACACTGAAATGCGAGACTAAAAAAATATAGTTTAAAAAAAAGCAACAAAAACCTGAATTGAACTAGGTTAACCAGATAACCCTGTGATTATAAGTATAAAATTAAAATAACCTCATAAAATAGAAGTAATAAAAAAAATATAAAAATTAATTCTTAATCAATTAAATGCTGAATGATAAAATTTGAATTAAAAATCAATCTTATAAAATCAAATGTTCAAAGATTTTATTTGATAATGAAAAAAAATTAAATGAGAACACTATAATCTAGTAGAAAATAAAATAAAAAATAATAATTCAAAGCTTAATTTTTAGCAACCAAAATATTAAAGTATGAAATTAAAGAAA
>NW_011502575.1:0-18786 GCF_000495115.2 Populus euphratica | reverse complement strand
AATTACAAAAACACAATGCAATAAAGAAAACAAAAAAATACAACACAACCTCAAACTTTATATTATTTGGATTAATTTATTGCATTACTGCTTCTAATTTTGTAGGAAATATACACAACCTCAAACTAGAAACTTAATAAAATTCATTCTTAACATATTCAGATCTGAAAACTAATCATGGAAAAATAGAAATAAATCTTGGCATCGATTATATAGTTAAGGAGGAAGTACAATACAAGCTCAAGCAACTATTTTTAAATCTCAACAGGAGTCATTTATTCATACTTATTCAATATTCAATATACAGTAAAATGTAAAATGAAAGTATGCTATAATTATCAAACCTGTTGGGAGATTAATCCTAAAAAAAATTTAAATTATTAGGTTAAACCATGAGTTGAATTAATTATTTAAAAAAAAAAATATTGTTATGTTAGTTAAAAAGGAAAGTACACTGAATATATTATGGGAAGTATTTGATACATCAAATACAAATAATGCAACAAAAACCACATCTTTTATACCAAATAATCAGGAGAATAAAAAACAAAAAACCCAAACTCATCAAATCCAATAAATCAATAAATATCCAGCTGCCTCCTGTCTTCCTTAAAATTTCCAGAATCCACCCATACCTCTCTCCAAGCTCCTCTGTTCCTCTGTAAGAAGCTTTGATTTTTCATTTTCAAGAACACACAGCAGGAACCCACCATGGATCTTGAAACAGAAGAGCTACAATTCTTTACCATACCAGAAATCTTGAGAGAATCCATTTCAATCCTAAAACAATCACCAAAAACTTTTAAACTAATCACCCTTGCTTTAATCTTCCCTTTGTCCTTTGCAATCTTGGCTCACTCTCTTTTTACTCATCCTCTTTTATCGCAAATTCAAGATCACCCATCAAGGCAACACACTCATCAATGGACCCTTCTTTTAGTTTTTCAATTCTTTTATCTAATCTTTTTATTTGCCTTCTCTCTTTTATCAACGGCTGCTGTTGTTTTCACTGTTGCTTCTCTTTACACTTCAAAGCCTGTTTCTTTTTCCTCTACAATGTCTGCCATCCCTCGGGTTTTTAAGCGTTTGT
This sequence comes from Populus euphratica, assembly GCF_000495115.2. Classification (NCBI taxonomy): domain Eukaryota; kingdom Viridiplantae; phylum Streptophyta; class Magnoliopsida; order Malpighiales; family Salicaceae; genus Populus; species Populus euphratica. The sequence continues at coordinate 17,696 of NW_011502575.1, read as the reverse complement.
TTATGACTTTCTTGTGGGTTTCTCTGTTAATGTTGGTTTATTATTCTGTTTTCTTTCTGTTCTTGGTGATTTTGATTATCGGTATTGATATTCAGAATGCTATTTTGGTTTTGTTCTCTTTGGTGGTGATTGGTGTGCTTTTCTTGGTTGTTCATGTTTATATTACTGGACTTTGGCATTTGGCTAGTGTGGTTTCTGTTTTAGAGCCAATTTATGGATTTGCTGCTATGAAAAAGAGTTACGAGTTGTTGAAAGGGAAGATTCGTGTGGCTGGTGTTCTTGTTTTCGGGTACTTGACTATTTGTGGATTGGTTTCTGTGATTTTTTCGACTGTTGTGGTTCATGGTGGAGATAATCATGGAGTGTTTACAAGGATTATTGTTGGTGGGTTTTTAGTTGGGGTTTTGGTGATTGTGAATTTGGTGGGATTGCTGGTGCAAAGTGTGTTTTATTACGTTTGCAAGAGCTATCATCATCAAGGGATTGATAAGACTACCTTACATGAGCATCTTGGTGGGTATCTTGGAGAGTATGTGCCTTTGAAATCCAGCATTCAGATGGAGAATTTGGATGCTTGAGGTGGTGGAAACAGACAGAGAGAGAATTGGTATCATGAGTAAGTTGTTATGTATGGAGAGAGTTGGCATCATGTGTAAGTTATGTTTGTAATCAACTTTTTTAAATTTGTCTTCTTCTCTTGTAATAAAACTGGAGAAGTACTTTTTTTTTTCTAGTTGTTTGTAATTAAACTGTCAATTTAACAATGATTCTATGTTGTTAAATCTACTGATTGTCATTGCTTAACATAGTTCCTCTTGAATTATATTTAATGGTTGACATTGCTTTAGTTGATACTTTGTGGCTTATAGTTCAGTGTTTGGGGTTAATCATTTGTGTTCAGTTTATGGTCTTAATAAGAAACAGGTTATGCTTGTCTCTTTTCATGTTGAAATTTCCATCTTTTGGATTTCTTCAATAAGAAGTTTTACACTTGCTCGACTTGTTGACACTCTCGTGATTGGCTTGTTGATGATTAATGATAATTTTATATTCTTGGACACGACGAAGTTGAAAGACTTTGCAAATATTTTGTCATGCTCATTTTCATTGTTTGTAGATATCAGTAGTATGGGTTATGGCTATAGGGACAGAATTAAACTTCGATTGCTTCAATAGTTTTGTGGCTTGAAAGCTGATTGATGACTGTTAGATAAACGTTTAGTCTTTGGAATTGGAGTCTTTTAAATGTTTTCTCTAGCGAGCCAAGATATATAAGCTTGCTTCTGTCCTCTTGTGTATTGAAGGTACATGCTAACATGCATCTTCGGTCTTATGTGGCATTATGAATAGTTGACTTAATATAGTGCTCTCTCTTTGAGGAACGTCATGTTCTGATATCCTATTTCTTTGTTTTGAATTCATGCATGTTTCTCAGTGACATGTTGGTTTTCCTTTCACCGATTGAGCTTAGCATCTAAAAGAAACATCAATTAGTAGATAGTAGCTTAGTAGGGCAAGTCATTCCTTCGAGTTCCATCCTAGTTTTCTTTTTGACGAATGTAGTGGATCACAAATGTGTGTTCTAAGACTGTCTAGTTGATCATCAAAGGGTGGTTATTTTTACTACTGTGTGGTTTTTTTTTTTTTTGTGGGGGGGGGGGCGCATGAGATCAGGTCTCATCAAATGATGTTTGGGACGCTAGGCACAGCCGCACAGGTCTGCTAATTCTTGATCACTTGTCTGTTCAATATGCCTCTTTGGGTTTGGATTATCATCTGATCATCCCTTGTGTACTCTCATGAGGCGTCCCAGCCGCACAGGTCTGCTAATTCTTGATCACTTGTCTGTTCAATATGCCTCTTTGGGTTTGGATTATCATCTGATCATCCCTTGTGTACTCTCATGAGGCGTCCCAGCCGCACAGGTCTGCTAATTCTTGATCACTTGTCTGTTCAATATGCCTCTTTGGGTTTGGAATATCATCTGATCATCCCTTGTACTCTCTTTTGTCTTTGTGCCTGGTAAATGATTTTGTTATTTTCTTTGCATGTCACCTACTTCTTGGGGAGTCAAATCCCATCTTCTGGACAGTATGAAAATATGCATGCTACTTTTTTTCTAGCAAGTGAAGGAAACATAAACAGGGATGCTAATTCTATTGCGTTTGCCTCTTTGGCTTCTATGTTTCCCGCTATCTCTATTTCTCTACAACATCTTTGAACTCCCTTTTCTAGCTTGTGCTTCACAAACTCGTGCAAAATCGTTCCTTTTCCTAACCTGGCCGATCAAATTCATGATTCAGAAAGTCTTCTTCTCATAGTTCTCCCCCCCAGTCTGTCATTGTTAGATTAAAAGGGTTTGTTGGAACACTTGTTCTCTAGATATCTTGGTGATTCATCCTAAGGTGTAAGAGATTTAAATGTCTTCTATCTCCCAAATATAAAATGAGGATGATAAAACCAGACACCTGGGCTTTTCCTTGCAATGGCCAATCGTGCTAGGCCATGGGCTGTTTTTAAGCACCTACCCGAACGCCATATTTTAGTGTTTGCTTTGCATGATTTTAATGTATTTTCTGCCAAATGCTTTGGTTTCCCATTTTGAAGGTGTTTTTGAACTTATGAATCAAGAAGCAGCAGCTGGAGATAAAGTTATATTACCTGATTGCCACCCTCAATTGTACTTTTATCAATCTATGCTAAAAATTGGTGTTGTGAGTCAAGATTTGACATTGCAAAATGGAATACAGAGATGAAAGACATCACGTAAATAAGGAATGCACATGACACGGGCCTTCTTCTCCCTCCAGTTCATGAATGGGAAGACCGAAACTGTCATTTTACATAAACCTCTCTATTTCACTCCAGGACGAACCACCAAGCAAAAGCCTTGGAACGAAATAGAAAACAGATGAAAGAAAATCACAGCGCATGCAAATGTCCACATTATCAGCTTTTCTCCGAAACCTTAACTAGGATGAAACTCATGGCTCGCGTCGTCTAAAACTGAGACAAAACAAACAAAAAGCGAAGAGTATAGGGTAAACAGAAAATTGGGTAGGATTGTTTTGGTGTCGAGACAAATAATGGTAGGCAATTATTGCAGAAACACATTGAGAGACGGAGAAAAGCAATTCAACAATGTGAACAGGATTTCCAAAAAGCTTGTTAGATGGAGCTTGATGATAAAACCAAGGTATCCAGCCCTTCCGCTGCCAACTAACCCCTTCCTTTCTACCGGTGTAAGCAAGCTGAATCAAGGAGATGGCCATGACAATGATTGACAGTATCATACTAATTAGCGCATACCGGGGTTGACGCTGCTGAGAAGACAAGTAATCAAGAACCGCAGTTGCAATCTCAAACAGAAGGTTCATAGCATAGAAGATTCTTCTCAATAGATCCTGCTTCAGGAGGGTATTATTTAATTACTAAAAATGAAGATTTGTATTTTGCTTTAATTGTAATATACATAGCTATTTTATATGAAGCAATATTGAGATGGTAGATTTTGACCTTTAGATTGAATCCATCTGCCGGTCCGTTGTGTGGTCGTTGATTGTTATTTATATCGTCTTCAACTGCAATTGCTACGAAGGATATCCTGTGCATCGAGGACGCAGGGGATGAATTGCTTGCCTGGTCAATGCACCAACACGTTGATTGGGAATGCCAACGTTAATGTTAAAAAACAATTTCGAGATGATAGTTTTAACCTGTTGATCGAATCCATCTGCCCGGTCATGTTCTCGTTGATTGTTATTTATATCTTTCTCAGTGTCGCTCTCACTCCTGAGTATCAAGGACGCAGGGGATTCAACTGCCTCCGATTTGCTTGCCTGGTGAATGCACCAACACGTTGATTGGCCATGCCAACGTTAATGTTAAAAAACAATTTCGAGATGGTAGTTTTAACCTGTTGATTGAATCCATCTGCCCGGTCATGTTCTCGTTGATTGCTATTTATATCTTTCTCGGTGTTGCTCTCACTCCTGAGCATGAGGGACATAAGGGATTCAACTGCCTCCGATTTGCTTACCTGGTGAATGCACCAACACATTGATTGAGCATGTTAACGTTAATGTTAGAAGAAAAGGCCCCAACAACGGTATAGAGATACAGCACAAATGGAATCATTATCAAGGTCTGCTAAATCTCGAAACTAAATCACAAATTCATGTGCACTTGACATCTTTGAGAAACATAGTTTTAGGTTTGGATTTTCTAGATCAGGGTTGTTGTTTCGAGCTCTTATTCATTAGAGTTTTGTCTCCTAAAAAAGGCTTTGAATCCTTTCAGAGAAGCTAATTTGGACAAAAACGAAGGTTTTTTTTCTTTTTTCTTTTTCATGTTTGTGCTAAGATCTCACTAATGGAAGAATATATTGAAATGCCAAAATTGTTCACACATTCAAAAAAATATACACATAAGTAATAGAATATGGATTACAATATAGCCTTTGTTTCTATTCAAAATGTATTGGCACAACCTAGCATGCTATAAACTCCCCCAATTCAGGTTCAAGTTACGGTAGTAGAAAAGTTGAAGGATGATTAGTGTATTAATGGCAACAACCCAACATACTAGATAGTTCAGCCAACTAAGAAAAGAGTTGTTGAAGGAAGATTGATGTATTAATGGCAACAACCCAGCATGCTATGGTAGTTCAACCACCTAAGGAAAAAGTCGCTGAAGGAAGATTGATGTATCAATGGCAACAACCAAGCATGCTATGGTAGTTCAACTAGATAAGAAAATTTCAATGAATTGATTGAACAAATCTTGGATTCAAAACAAGACAGAGCATATTCTAATAAAGCATATCTTGGAATATTAATACGGCTTTAATGTAATTACCATTTCTAAAAACCTTGGACTTATCCTGGTAGAGCATATCATGGAGACGTAATATCTTTACCTCTCCTTGTTTGTTTAAATAGAGGACGTGGTCTTTAGTATTTTGTATGGTGAAAAAACAAAAAGAAAATAGCAATTACTTCTATAATTGTGCTCACGTTTAGAGAAGCCTAACTTGATCATTCCATTCTTCCTCTTGTTCTTCTTTTTTCTTCTTGGTATCAAAGCTATTGTGAACACAATTAAATCCAGTATCTCAAAAAACAAGCCTCCAAATAACCATGACTTCACTCTCACTTAACATTGGAAATTTTATCACCCTTAAACTCAGTCCCACAAACTATTCATTATGGCATGAACAAGCCTTAGCCCTTGCAGAAAGCCAAGAATTGCTTGGTCATCTTACAGATGAGGATCCTGCCTCACCCAAATACAGCATACTAGATGCTAATGACACCTCAAATACAAAAACCTCTACAACAAGATTAACTGAAGCATACATTGCATGGTGAAAAGCAGACTGTCTCCTTCGAGGGTGGATAATTGGAACACTCTTTGAAGAAACACTTGGTCTCGTTGTGGGTTTAGAAACAACACATATTGTATGGGAAGCACTGAAAAATGCATACGCAAAAGACTCTTAAAAACGAGAGTTCACACTTAGACAACAAGTCACATATTTACAGAAAGAAGATGACAAAACAATTGGGGAACACATTCGTACATTCAAAGGCCTATGTGACAGCCTTGCAGCAATTGAAAAACCAGTTCCAGACAAAGAAAACGTATTTTATCTTCTCACAAGTCTCAGTCCTCAATATGAAACTTTTACTACTACCATGCTCAAACCACCAAGACCATCATACACTGAGCTTGTCTCACAACTTCAAAGTCTTGATCAAAGACGCAACTGGTTCTCTACCCAAAACACTCCTGCACTCACCCCTCCAATGGCTTTCTACGGACAACAACAACCTCTATATCCACAATCTTCTATAAGTTATCAAGGTCACAACAAACAACAATTCACCTCAACAGGAAGAGGATTTCAAGCACAACAACCAAAGAACCAAAACCATGGATACTTCTCTAGTCAATCAACACATACACAACACAGATGACCTGCCCCACCAGGACAGCGAAGAATGACATCTAATAAAAGAAACCTTTATCATGAAGAAAAATGTCAATACTATGGGATGGTAGGACATATTGCCAAAATATGTTGGTGGGTACCTAAAAGACCAACACAACCAAATAAAATACCACAAGCACTTACCTTGGATAATACAACAGTTGAAACAAAGTGGATTTCAGACACAGGCGCCTCAAACCACATGACAGGAACACAAGGTATGTTAACTAATCTTCGAAATTATTCAGGATCTGATTCAGTTCTTATAGGCGATGGCTCTGCTCTGCCAATAATTGGTATCGGAGACTCAAACATTAAGAAAAAAAATAAAGTCTTACCTTTTCCTGATGTCTTGCTGGTCCCTCATTTGAAAAAAAATATGCTCTCAGTAAGTCAACTAACAACTCAGTTTCTGGTTAATTGTGAATTCACTAACGTTAATTTTTGTGTTAAGGAACGACAATCAGGAAAACCAGTGATCAAAGGGAGATTCAGGGGTGATCTCTACATCCTTCCCACCTTACCGAAGCTTTATTTCTCTCATAGTTTCAAATTCAGCACCACAGATATTTGGCATCAACGATTAGGACATGCTCCGTCTTTTGCTTTACATTTCTTAAAAAATAAAGGGTTAATTGACGTTGTTGGCAAAATAAAATCCGAACATATTTGCGATAACTGCCAATTCGGAAAGTTTAGTAGATTACCTTTCTCTAATTCTAAACACTTAAGCTCTAGTATTTTTTAAACAAGTCATTGTGATTTATAGGGACCTGCCCCTATTTTATCTATTGGTAAATTCAAATATTATGCATGTTTAGTTGATGATTTTTATAAATATACTTGGATCATTCCCTTACAACATAAGTCTAACTTTATAAATGCTTATTTAGCCTTTGAACAATACGTCAACGGACAATTCAATAAAAAGAACAAGGTTTTTCACTTAGATGGAGGAGGAGAGTTCATAAACTCCAAATTATCATCACACTTCCTCTCTGCTGGAATAATACATTAGGTATCATGTCCGTACACTCTAGAACAAACAAGTATGATTGAACGGAGACACAGGATAATACGAGAACTCGAAATGACCATGTTATTTCATAGTGGTGCTCCACTGTTTCTATGGGTAGAAGCTTTTCCCACTGATGTCTACCTCATAAATTGTTTACCCACATCTGCTCTTAATTATGAAATACCATATTTTACACTTCATAGCAACCATCCCGATTACACTTCCCTCCGTGTGTTTGGCTCCAAATGTTTTCCTTACACATGGGATACACGGCAAAACAAGTTTGATCCAAAAACAGTCCTTTGCATATTTGTAGGTTATGGTGATAAACATAAAGGATACAAATGCTTTCATCCATCAAGCAGAAAATTTTTTATATCTCGCCATGTGGTTTTTGATGAACTTTTTTTTTCCTTTTAAAACCACACAGAAACAAAGCATTTAACCACCCACATCTTATGTTATAAGCATTTTTGACTCCTGGTTACCACAAATTCACCCCACACGTACTGCTGAATCAGATTCACAAGTATGAACACCATCAACTACTATTTCTCTGCCTCACATACCATCACTCACATTTGTCTCTAGCATTGTAACAGGTTCCTTCTCAGACACGGCCGGACAACAACAACAACTTCAACTTGCACCTGCGCTAAACTGCAAGTCTAAACTGCAGATCACACTTTATCTCATGGGTAGAAAGACGTGTCTGATCAAACCACCACACAAGAAACACCACAAGTCTAAACTACAGATCACACTTTATCTCATGGGTAGAAAGACGTGTCTGATCAAACCTTCAACAATCCTCCATCAGACATACAAGTCAATCCACCAAGCATCCAGACATGGCACAACCCATCATCTCCTATGATCACAAGATCTTAACGAGCCAACCCGGCATCTCCAATGATCACTCGATCAAAAACAGGAACTATCAAACCCAATCCCAAATATGCTTGATTTCCTCTGTATTCTCAGCTAGTATTCCTCATGAACCACATAACACATGAGCTGCTCTATTTCACCCTGGCTGGAAAGCAACAATGGATGAAGAACTCGAAGCCTTACATAAAAATCAAACTTGGAAGCTTGTTCCACATACCTCAGACATGCATGTAATTGGTTCAAAATGGGTATTCAAACCAAAACTCAAACCCGATGGTTCATTAGATCGCCTTAAAGCTCGAGTAGTGGTAAAAGGGTATCATCAAGTGGATGGTCTGGACTACACCGAAACCTTCTCTCCAGTTATCAAACCAGGAACAATACGAATGGTCATCACCATAGCTCTTGTTAAAAAATGGCTCATGCATCAACTTGATGTAAAAAATGCATTCCTTCATGGTTTGATTTCAAAACACATATATATGGAACAACCTCTAAGAATGGTTGATCTTGCATATCCAAAACATGTGTGCAAGCTTCACAAAGCACTTTATGGTCTCAAACAAGCACCTCGTGCTTGGTTTGATCAGTTTAGTATTTTTCTTCTTAAATATGGTTTCTTTTGTAGCCTAGCCTACGCTTCCTTGTTTATCTTTCACTCTAACCTTGGCACACTAATTCTTCTTCTTTATGTAGATGATATCTTGCTGACAGGTTCCTTCACAACGTTAGTGACCTCTTTCATTCAGCTTTTAAGCACAGAATTCACGATGAAAGACTTGGGCCATATTCATCACTTTCTTGGCATTGAAATATCAAAAACTTCAGCTGGACCACACTTGTCCCAATCTTACTATTCTCTCACCATCCTGGAACGAGCCAACATGGTTGACTGCAAGCTTATGAGCACGCCCCTTGAAGCTAAAACCAAGACCTCATCAAACAAAGTCTGCTTGAAGATCTAGGTTATTACAGAGGACTAGTTGGAGCTTTACAGTACCTAACCCCCACAAGACCAGATTTCTCATTCAGTGTGAATTATGCTTCACAATTCATGCATGCTCCCATAACTGTGCATCTAAAATTGGTTCAGAGGATCTTAAGATATGTTAAAGGCATACTTGACTTAGGTTTGCATTTCACTGCCAATACAACACTTGATCTTTATGCTTTCTCTGATGCAGATTGGACGGGGTGCCCCACCGCAAGACTCTCCACCACAGGATACTGTACATTTCTAGGAGGAAATCTCATCTCATGGTGTGCAAAGAAACAGCCCACAATCTCTCGATCCAACACTGAAGCGGAATATCGAGCAATGACAAATACAGAAGCAGAACTCACATGGATGTCATTTATCCTTAAAGATCTCCAGATTCCACTAGCATCTACACCAACTCTCTACTACGATAACATAAGTGCTCTTCACATGACAATAAATCCAATGTTTCATGCTCGCAACAAACACATCGAGTTGGATTATCATTTTGTGCCTTATCATTTTGTGCCTGAACAAGTTGCACTTGGACATCTCATAACTCAACATATTTCCACTACAGCACAAGTAGCAGACCTCTTCACTAAACCAATGTCCAAGGCAGCAGTCAATCACTTTCGAACCAAACTCTGCCTCCGACCTCGGCATAGTTTGAGGGAGGGTATTGGCACAACCCAGCATGTTGTAAACTCCCACAATTCAGGCTACAATAGTGGAGAGACGTTGAAGGATGATTAGTGTATGAATGACAACAACCCAACATATTATGGTAGTTCAGCCAGCTAAGGAAATAGTCGTTAAAGGAAGATTGATGTATCAATGGCAACAACCCAACATGCTATGGTGGTTCAACTAGCTAAGAAAATTTCAATGAATTGATTGAACAAATCTTGGATTCAAAACAAGGACAGAGCATATCTTGGAATATTAATATAGTTTTAAAGTAATTACCATTCCTAGAAACCTTGGACTCATCCTGACAGAGCAGAGCATATTATGGAGATGTAATATTTTTACCTCTCCTTGTTTGTGTTTAAATAGAGGTCCTGAGTATTTTGAATGGTGAAAAAACAAAAAGAAAATAACAATTACTTCTTTAGTTGTGTTCACGTAGTTGTGTTCACGTTTAGAGGAGCCTGCCTTGATCATCCCATTCTTCTTTTTTCTTCTAAATGGACGTTATATGTAGAATATTAAGACTTAAATGAAAAAATCACTAAATCCGAGGGATCATTTCGAGATTTGAGAGGCTCCCACTGGCACCTTCTAGTTGTAAGGAAAAAAAAAAAACCAAACCTAAGATCTGATGTGCCATTGTCCATTTCATCCCAGCATTCTCTTTTCATGTAAACACATAGGAACGCTACATGCTGAAAATAACAACTATATAGGCCTAACAAGCATATCGATATGAATTGGATCGGCATGAGAACAGGGTTTTTGCAGGCAAGGGGATGGAGTATATATAATTCTTCAGGAGAGGATAAATAAGACATACTAGTTCAAGATATGTATTGCGTTCGTGACGCAGCTTTTCCCTTGAGCATTCCAGATGCTCTGCTGTTTTTCCATCGCCAACGTCCAACCTCCAATTCCAAAGGGAAATTTGAAGTGTAGAAGAAGAACGAGAAACGAAGGCATTTATGCACAGGTTTAATAAACAAGGATTCTAGAATTCATTAGTTACCAGTAGAAGAAAGGTTGGCCACTCCCGACAGTCATCCAGATCTGAAAGTAAAAGTTTAAATTGCGTCCAACCCGATGGCGTGGATCAATCTGTAAAATAACATTGTTTGATAAATGGTCTTAACCAAAAACTCAACGATTTTACTTATAAATTTAAATTTCATGGGGTTGAAAGAAGAAGCTTTTCGTGCTTCCTATAAGTTGGATTTAGCCAGATCAATTTAATTTACTCGTGAAAACACAAGGAAAGAAAGGGTACATGCCATAGAAAACAGTTAACTTTAGTAGAATAATTAAGGTTTTCCACAAGAATGTATGAACTCACAACTTCCAGCCAACGTTGCAAGGCTCCTTTCCAGGTCTTCCAAGCCTTCGGATGCTTAGATATCCAATGCTGCAAATGAATGAAAGTTAATAAAAATCTCCTAGCAAAAGCACCTTTACACAAAGCTAGAGTAAGACCCTGTTTATGTTTATATTTTAAAAAAAATTATTATTTTTTTTCTTTTTTTTTCAATTTTTTTTAATATGTTAATATTAAAAATAATTTTTAAAAAATAAAAAAATAATTTTTTAATATATTTTTAAATAAAAAATATTTTAAAAAACATAAAGGGTTAAGCGTAATGAGACAAGAAGGGTGATCAATGCAAAATACGCGCGCGCAGCAGAGGCTGTCATGTGCAGCCTCGGTTGGGCTGCCATCCAGCCAAATTTCCTAGCCTTATCATTCTAATCTCCGTTGCAAGCCGACGTGACCACTATATCATCGCTTGTCATCACTTATCTTTAACATCACGGTCTGGTCTATGATTTATTTTTGTTTTTGTATTTTAAAAAAATTCAATTTTTATTTTATTTTTTTGTTTTGAATTATTATTTTTGTTTTTATATTATTTTAATCTATTAATATCAAAAATAAATTTTAAAAAATTAAAAATATATATATTTTTAATATAATTCTGAAAAAAATATTTTAAAACATAATCATTAAACACAATTTACTTCCTTACAACAACATGCTGCCCTATTTTCTTTCTAATTCTAAGATATCTATAAATAACAAGAATAATCAGGTGTAAAGATAATACTCTTTTGAACAACAAATAAATTACCAGAAAAAATCTAATACCATTAGTGAAGTTATGTACTTCAAGATATATTTTACTATAATTACTATATTATACCTTCATTATTTAATCTTTTAACTTGGTTTATGAGGTAATATAATTTTTTTATTATGATATAAATATTTTTTTAAAATTATATAAAATCATGTTAATAATTATGTTTCATAATACATGATAAAAATATTTATTTAATCCTTAAATAAAATAATTAAATGTCTCCTACTCAAGAACATTTTTGTATTTTTATTTTTTATAGAAATAATATAATTATTGTAATATCTTTAAAAGATAAAACCAATTAAACTCTCACTCAATGTTTGTTATATCATGTTATTTTGTTTTTATAATAATTTTTAAGGGTAATAAGAGACATTGTTGTATATATTTATTAAATATAATTTTTTAAAAAAAAATTGACAGTGCCACATAATTCTATCAATATATAGAAGGCTATATTGCCACCTAACACTGCATTTTGAGGTGACATTTAAAAGGTGTCAACATCCTCAACTTCGTGAGGTAGTTTGTGTCACACTATTCACGACAATTTGACGTTGACAACCATTTCTTCCCCCCTCCTTTCTCTCCACCTAGATTTTCATGGTGACCCCTTAAAAATTCAAGAATAGCCCTTTAATTTGCTGGTTGTTCATATTTGATCCCTTTTTTTATTACTATTTTTTTAATCTTGAATCATCTATAAAATTGGCTAGCCTTTTCAATTTCACCTCTTAATTTTTCTTATCTTTCAAATTTAGTTCTCATTCTTTTGAATATTATTTTTTTGTCTTGAGTTATTTTTTAAATTGATTTTTTTTTATGATTTCACCCTCCTTTACTTTTTTTTCTCTTATCAAATTTAATCTATGTTCTTTTGATTGCTAATTTTTCTGCATTGAAAAGTTTTTATTTGAGATCATTTTTTAAATTGGTTTTGTTTTATGATTTCACTCTACTTTGTTTTTTTCATTAAATTTAATCCATTTTTTTTTATTGTTGATTGTTTTACTTTGACAAGTTTTTAAAAATTTTATTTTTAAATTGGCTCACAATAAATTTCTCGATTGGACCCGAGCTTAAGATCTTATGGGTTATGAGTTTTTAAGATTTGACCATGTTTAAAATGTTTGCTTGGTTCCTTAGTTTTTACATGTGTTTTTTTCATTTTCAACTCCTTTGATTTTTTTAGTCTTTAAAATCTAGTTATTATTACTTTCATAGCTATTTATTTAATTTGAGATCTTTTTTATTTTTTTCATTAAATTATATCCTCCTTAAGTATTTTTCTATCAAATTTTATCTTCACTCTTTTTTGCATTTTTTTATTATTAGTTTCTTTTATTGATCTCAACCTTGAAAATTAAACTAGTTGAGAATTATAGTACTTCTTGATTGAATCTGGGTAAAACATCTCATAGGATGTGACTTTTAGGCCCTATTTGTTTGTTGAAAAGTAGTTTTTTTAAAAAGTAAATAGCATGAAAGTGAATTATTTTTTGATGTTTGATAGTGTAATGAAAAATAATATTAAAAAACATTTTCCAATGTTTGGTTATGTTATGAAAAATAAGCTGAAAAATAACTTATTAATGTTTTATTTTTCTAAAATTTATTAACATAATGAGGAACAAATCTTACAAATTAAAAAGTTCAATGAGAATGAAATTAAAAAAAATCATAAATTATCTCAAATAAAATAAATAATAATTAAAATAATAGAGATCAAATCTAAAAAATAAAAGATGAAGAAATTAAAATAATAATATTAACATTTCATAAATTATTTCAAATAAAATAAGTAACAACCAAAAGAATGAGGATCAAATTTGATAGATAAAAAATTTTAATAAAAAAATAATAAGGAAAAAACAAATAACAATTATAAAAATTAAATTTTAAGAGATGAAATTAAATAAAAAATATTCAAAATAGTATTATATATAGCAATCAAAAATTTGAGGATGAAATTTGATATAATCAACAAATAATATGATATTTTAAAAAAATTTACAACTTTCAGAAAGTGTTTTCCACCCAAATTTTTTAGGAAAACACTTTCTTGAAAACTAGAATTTTTCTTTGACTAGAAAGTGTTTTTCGTTGACCAACTTTTCTAATGACAAACAAACACAGAAAAGTTTGGAAAATGATTTTCCGAAAATAATTTTCCAGAAAATAAACGTAGTCTTAAATATTAGATTAGGTTTAAGAAATTTGTTGGGTTTGCTATTGATGCTTTCTTATTTTTTATCTTTTTTTATATAAAAAAATTGTTATGTTATTTTTTTTAGTTTGATTCTATTAGGTTAGCCTTTACATTTTTTTTATTTCACTTGTTGTTATTTTTAAATCTATAAATAATCAATTATATTTCAAATGATTTTCAATTTCACCCCTTATAATTTCTTAATATTTAAAGTTTGGTCTTAATTCTTTTAATTAATACAATTTATTTTGTTTGGGGTAATGTATTTTTTCAAGTTTCATCTTCTTGTTTTTTTCATATCTATTTTTATCCTTATTTTTTAGTTGCTATTTTTTATTAATATTTTTTTTATTTCACCCTTCAAAATTAAATTTGTTAAGAGTTAAGTTTCTTGATTGGATCCAGATTTAGGATTTCTTAAGTGACTGATCTTAAAAATTAAACCAGATTTAGGAGGTTTGTTTGAGTTTACCTTATTTTTCTTCTCATTTTTTAAGTTTATGTTTATTATTTTTATCTTTTTATTTTTTGATTTTTGTATTCTTATTTTTTGGGTTTGCTTCGTACGAGTCTTCTCATTCATGTTTTAAATATACATAATTTATCTAAAAAAGAAAAGGAAAAAAAAAAAAACCTGAGTTGATGATGTCATATACGAGTCAAACTTCCAACTACAAGAACCAAAATCTCAAATGAATGGAACATCCAGATAAAAATTCAAGCTTGAGATTATAGTATTGAAAGAAGATAAATTAATTTATTTATATCACTTAATTTTAATGCATAAATATATTTCTGGTTTTTATGATGCATGTTACCTCCCCAGGAAACTTTGATCGCCCCAGATCAGATAAAAAAAATGTGAATTCCGAGAATAACGAAGTAGTGGATCAATCTGTATGGGAAAAAAAAAAACATAGAGTTAATCTGTAAAGTAGTGGATCAATTAATCTTATTTGATCCAATAATTTAATACGAGGTTTAATTAACACAAGGATTAAATTGACGAATTGATAATAATGTGTGTGTGTGTGTGTGTGTGTGTATTGAAACGTAGAAGTTTGCATGTTGGCTTACAGTTTCCCAACAATGTAGCAGGGCCAGTTGATCTCTGGATAGATTACCATACTGGAAGCTCAAGAAAAGTATTTTGTAAGAATAACCAGACTCCATTTTTAAACAGTGGAGAGCAAATCAAGTACCTTCTCAACTCTTGTTTCTGCCCATTTCAAGAGTGATCCGATATGTTTTTCACTCTCGATGTTTACAGATGGAACTGGACCCATTTTTTGGGTATGAGACAGGGTCGTTTGCCTGCAAAAAGTTCACCCTTCACAGAACTCACATCTCACAGAACAATCACATGAAAACATGGATCATATATACAAGACACAAACCATAGCAACTCAGCCGCAATTATACTGTCTGCTAGGTTTCGTCTGGTCCGAAAACCTCTGTAGTGCTTTTGAATCCTAGTTGCGGCGGCATGATCTCTTTCAGGGCTGTGGCTCCAAGAATAAGTCGCTGTTTTAGAGAGTAGTAATGCCCGTTATGCTTTTTGTTAGACAATTGAATGAATAAAACATAAAATTAAAGATACAGACACCATAAAAAGTATTTGGCAAACGTGTGGGTAGTTGATTTTCTTAAGAGTAAAATACATAAACGAAGAATTTACCGCTAATTTCTGCTTCTTCTTGGGAGCTGCTTGTATCATTGACAATTGAAGTACTGTCTATAGTTTCTGCATCATCAGAAATCAACAATAAATGGATATAAGCTAGATATAACAAAAATTGTCAAAACTATATATATATATTTGGATAATATATAGCCCGTCGTTGCCAAAAATGTATTGAGGTAGCTAGATCCATCGCCTACAGGAAAGCAGAAAACAGCCAAGACATCATCATATTTTTCTTTATTTGAGAATCTGAATCTTATTTGAAACGGAAAGGAAAGAACCAGATGCAACGCTCTCCATGTCTTCTTTTCTCTTCCCTTAGCAAACTAAACTTTTGGAAAGTGTGGAGTAATGCCGACCCTATGAAGGCTCAACTTTTACCACCCAAGAATAAATAATGCAGAAGGAAAGAGCTGAGAAAGAACGCGTAACCAACTAACCATAGAAAATTTTACGAGCCCTTTAAAGTCAAAAAACGGACTGGCCTTTCACGGACAAAATATTGAAAAAATAATCAAAGCAAAAACAAAGAGTCGAGCAATTCATGTCCCTTATGAAGAAAAAAAATAATGCAAGAAGACTAACACAGTGAAGGACAATTACAAGAAAGACTGGACTGTAACCAGCCCGAAATTAAAATAATAAACAAAACGGAATGAAAGAGTTGATGAGGGATATAGTTAAATTAGTAAAATTATGGGTTTATTTTTCAGAAAGTACATACAATTAAGTTAGTTCGGATATTTATGATTAAAAAAAAAGAGCAAGAAGACTGACACTGAAGGACGAGTAAAAGCAAACACGTCAATGTGTAAAACAAGACTGCGTTTTTAGCGGTCACTACACATATAAGGCGTGGTGTTTATGATTGCTGCTTTGTCACGCAAGGCATATGCTAAATATTTGACTGTTTTGCTGCGGATTAGATTTTAAAAAAAAAAAACTATATCCACGAATTTTTTTAATATGTTTTTAAAATTAAAAAAGTTTCAGTAAAAATAATATGTGTGTATAAAATAAATCAAGAACTATATATATTAATAAATAAAAAAATTATAAATAATAACTAAAACTAAAAATAAAAAATAAATAAAAAATAAGTGTAGCTCAAGATATTTAATCTCATAAGATGGGACATTTACGTGGTTATATTTGCTAAATTTATTTATTAAAATAATTTTTTTATTCAATCAAATTATAGTAGAAATAGACATAAATTAAATTGATTGAATAAAATGAAAAAGGAAAAACACTATTCAAGGTTGGACAATGCACATATATTATAAATATTATCTAAAAAGGAAAAAAATTATTTTCAAAAATAAAATTTATCAATACAAAAGAAAAAAAACAACTATAGATGAATAAAAAAACTATTTAGAGTTTAAATGCATAACTAAAAAATACATGTCATTTAAAATATAATCTCTAAATAAAATGAAAGATAAAACAGGTATTAATCTACATATAAATATAAAAAAATAAGAACAGAATTAATTTTAAAAAATAATTTATAAAAAAAACATTTAATCTTGCACGATAAGATATTTATACAGTTGTATTTGCTAAATTTTTTTATTCATTCTAACGATAATATAAATAGATACACAAATTAAATTAATTAAATAAAAAAATTATTCAATGTTGCATATATTAGAAATATTATCTGAAAAGAAATTTTTTATATTTTAAAAAATAAAAATCATCTATACTAAAGATAAAAAAAAAAAACAATTATAGATGAATAAAAAACAATTCTTCAGAATTTAAATGCATAACTAAAAAAAATATTTGTTATTTAAAAGAAGTTATCTAAACAAAATCAAATCTAACAGATAAAAAAAATTAAAAAATGATGAAATTAAAATAATAATAATTATAATTTTATAAATTATTTTAAATAAAATAAATAACAATCTAAAAAATAAGGATCTAATTTGATAGATAAAAAATATCAATTAAAAAATGATAAGAAAAAAACAAATAACAATCATTAAAAAAGGATCAAAGTTAATATAAAGATAAAATTAAATCAAATTCTAAGGAATGAAATTAAAAAAAAAGATTCAAAATAAAATATATAGCAATCAAA
>NW_011502594.1:16404-18556 GCF_000495115.2 Populus euphratica | reverse complement strand
ATAAATCATTTTACATACACACATGAAAGCAAGATCTATTGATCCTCAATGTATTGAGTTTGAGATGAAGAAAGGCCACCTTTGATAATCCTTTCACGAGGCTGAAATATATCATTTGCAATCTTATTTTGAGCCTATAAATATTTTTTGAAAATAACCTTGACTAGGATCACACCCTACACTAGGGGGTGAATAAGAGAGGTTTTACAAACACCCATTAATATGTAAGGACTTCATTATCATCCAGACAAAGCAGTGAAGATAGATGCTGGGATTGATCATGTCGTTATCATCTAGAAAAAGTAGTGAAGATAGGTGCTGGAATTGATCATGTCATTAGATTGAAAATCCAAATATTCAAAAAGATTTGAGTTGCACATAAAAAAAACTAATGTGCTGATGCTAGACCAAATAGGTAAAACATAAAGAGCTTAAACTCGATACTAGGGGGTAAGAAATCCATTTTGGCAAGAAAGTCAAAACAAAAGGTTAGGGAATAAGCACAAGTGATCTTTAGTCTTGAAATCCCTTAAACACCTTTTTGAGCTTGCAATATCCTTTTCTTCATAACCAATAGTCTAAGCTTTTAGAGCTAGCTCCATGATTCCTTTTCTAAAGAAAATATGGTGCAAAATTGACAACCTTTGAGATAAAAGTTGTATGACCAAGAAATGCAATGACATCAAACTCTTCATAGAGGTTAAGATCACAACATATGACTCGAGTAAGCAAGGATGGAAAAGCTATCAAAGTTTACTGCCAACACTCCAACTTCTTAGAAGAAGAAAGACACCATGAAGAAATGGGGGCCTATATTTCTCAGGTAAGTATACATGCATATCAATCATTAATGCATGCATTTTAACTTTTCATCATATTGGTAATCCATCTTTTAGGTAGTGCATTTTCTAATCCTATTTTTTTTTAATGTGCCCTCATTTTCATTTTTGAGTGCGCCTTTGAGCCCTTATCACTTAAGTAGTGTGTTTTCTTACCGTGCCTCCCTTTTTGAGTGCGTCTTTGAGCCATCACCACTTAAATAATGTATTTTCGAACCCTACCTCTTTCCCTTTGAGTGCGCATTTGCGCCCTCACCACTTAGGTAGTGTGTTTTTCCAACCCTACCTCTTTCCTTTTGAGTGCACATTTACGCCTTCACCACTTAGATAATGTGTTTTTCTAACCCTATCTCTTTTTCTAAGTGTGCCTTTGAGCCCTCACCCTGTAGGTAATATGTTTTCTAATCCTACCTCCATTTTGAGTGCACATTTAAGCCTCACCATGTATGTAGTGTGTTTTCTAACCCTACCTCCCTTTTTTAGTGTGTCTCTAAACCCTCACCACTTAGGTAATGTGTTTTCTAACCCTACCTCCTCTTTTGAGTGCATCTTTGAGCCCTCACCATGTTTTTTGGGTAGGTCACCCATTACAATTCGAGCACAATTCTCCATATTTTTTTATCTAGGTAGGTCACCTATTACAATACAACCATTCCTCCCTTTGGGTAGGTCACCTATTATAATACGACCATTCCTCCACTTGGGTAGGTCACTCATTACAACCAACCATTCTTTCCTTTTTCTATTTTGGTTAGCTCACCCATTACAACTCGACCACATTCTATATTTTTTTTTTTGGGCAGGTTACCCATTACAACATGACCATTCCTCCACTTGGGTAGGTCACCCATTACAACATGACAGTTCGATTTTTTTCTATTCTAGGTAGGTCACCCATTAGAACTCGACCATATTTTTCATTTTTTTATCTAGGTAGGCCACCCATTACAATGCGACCATTCCTCCACTTGGGTAGGTCACCCATTACAACACAACCCCCCCCCCTTCTTTTTTTTTTCCATTATGGATAGGTCATTGATTATAATTCGACTAATTCTCCATGTTTTTTTATCTAGATAGGTCACCCATTATAATTAGACCATTCTTTCACTTGGGTAGGTCACCCATTACAACAAGACCACTCTTCCTTTTTCTACTTGGGCAGGTTGCTTATGAAAATAGACCATTTTAAATACGTGTGGGCAGGTCACCCATGAAAATAGATCAAGGTAAGTTTGAAAGTGTGGCAGGTCACTTGTGAAAACAAATTGTCTTTCTTCAAAAAAACACATAGATTGTTGATTTTAGATTAA
>NW_011502594.1:5944-13001 GCF_000495115.2 Populus euphratica | reverse complement strand
TATTGTTTTTGTTGTTGTTGTTGTTGTTATTGTTGTTGTTATTATTGCTATTATTGTTGCTTATAATTGTTGTCTATAGTTTGTACAATTAACCTCCTTGTGGTTCGACCCCGGTCTTGCCGGGTTATTTATTACTTCGACACTCCTGCACTTGGGAGAAGACATCAATCTTTTAGTCGTGTCAAGTTTTTGGCGCCGTTGCCGGGGAGGTAAGTTCTTGTATAAATTATAGTATTTATTTTATTTTCTCTTTTCACTTTTCTTGTATATAACTTTGTTTATTTTTATTTTGTGTTCTTCCTCCTTCTTTTTTTTTCTTCTTCCTTTTATTCTATTCCTACACGTGCATGACAGTGTGGTCACGTACATCAAGTGGTAGACTTTGTAGGGTATCCTCATCATTTTCAGAAAATATGGCTGAAGAAGATAATCAATCACTTCAAAATGAAAATAATGAGAATAACTGTGCTAGAACACTTAGAGACCACATGAATCCCACAAGAACAAGTGCACCATCATGCATAGTTTTTCCTCCTGATGCATCTCATTTTAATTTTAAACCAGGTATTATTCAACTTTTACCTTCTTTTCATGGTTTAGAATTGGAAAATCCATACTTGCATTTAAGGGAATTTGAGGAGGTGTGCAACACATATAATAACTTAAATTGTAGCATGAACACCATCAGATTAAAGCTTTTTCCTTTTTCATTAAAAGATAAAGCTAAAACATGGCTACAGAATTTAAGACCAGGATCCATTCGTGCTTGGGATGAAATGCAACAACAGTTTTTAAAGAAGTTTTTCCCATCTCATAGAACAAACTCTTTCAAGAGACAAATCACCACTTTCACTCAAAAACCAGGAGAAACATTTTACAAATGTTGGGATAGGTATCGAGACTTGCTTAGTACTTGCCCTCATCATGGTTTTGAAACATGGAGATTGGTTTCACATTTCTATGAAGGGTTAACACCTAAAGATAGGCAAATGGTTGAATTGATGTGCAATGGAACTTTTGAAGATAAAGACCCTGATGAAGCAATGGAGTACTTAGACTTGTTAGCTGAAAATGCTCAAAATTGGGACACCGCGGGTACATATGAGGCACCGAGTAAAACTCAACCTCATACATCTAGTGGAGGTATGCACAACCTTAGGGAAGATCATGACCTTCAAGCCAAGTTTGCATCTTTAGCTAGAAAAGTCGAGGCACTAGAATTGAAAAAGAGTGGTCAATTAAAATCTGTTGAAAATATTGTGTGTCAAATCTGTGAAACAAATGAACACTCAACCAACGATTGTCCAACCTTGCCTTCTTTTAAGGAATGTCTCCATGAACAAGCCTATGCTTTAAACAGTTTCGAAACGTCCAATCATAACCCATATTCACAAACATACAATCCTGGTTGGAGAAATCACCTAAATTTCAGTTGGAAGAGTGACAATGCACAAACTTCACCACCACAGTTTCAAGCACACCATAATTTCCAAAATTCTTATGGATATGCACCTCCTTATGCTCCACCTCCTACAAGAAATTTTGAGGAAACTTTGTATGCATTCATTGAAAAGCAAGAGACAATCAACACTCAACTTGCTCAAAGCATAACAGATTTTAAAGATACTCTTGCAAAATTCACATCTGCTCTCAGTTTCCAAGAGAAAGGTAAGTTTCCATCTCAACCACAACAAAATCCTAAGGGGCAATACAATGCAAATGCAAGTAGTTCCAGAAGCCAACACATGGATCAAGTCAAATCAGTCACTACTCTACGCAGTGGTAAGGTTATTGAAAAACCCTCTCTTGAACCTTATGAGAAAGATGATGAGTCAATTTCTAAGGGAAAGGAAGGGGTTGAATCTGAAAATTGCAAAGAAACGACTAATTCTCCGCCAGCACTTCCATTTTCTCATGCCATGACCAATCAGGAAGAAATCGAGGATGAAAAAGGCATCGAAAAGGTTGATGCGAATCTTTTATCAAAAGTGACAACAGATTCGACACCCGACATCACACCAATCGATGATTACTTTCCTGATGAATCTCTACTTTCTCTTAATTCAATGCCTTTGTTTGCTAAAAATATCAATTTTCTTGCTTCAGGATTTTTGCCAACTCATTGGAGTATTGAAGACAAAAGAAAATTTTTGAGCAACGAGCAAAATTTTTATTGGGATGACCCTTACTTATTCAATTATTGTCTTGATCCAATATTTCAAAAATGCATTCTCGACAATGAGGTAAGTAATTTCATTAAATTTTGTTACTCTAAGGCATGTGAGGATCATTTCTCATCAAAAAAGAGGATTGTAGAAATCTTACAAAGTGAATTTTACTGGCCCATCATATTCAAGGAGTCAGATGCATTCCGCAAAAACTGTGAAAATTGTCAGAAGGTGGGATTTATTTCAAAACACAGAGAGTCTTTAGATAATCTTCTATTGACTCTTAAGTCTCATCATAGTCGAGATAAGCATTGTGTAATTCATGACTTATGAACCCATTTTCATAAAAAACATACTTGGCATAGTCTTGGGAATCTGACTAAAAAAGACCATGTTTGCCAGTTTTTATGAAAACTGGATGGGAAGCCTATCCCCGACCCATAGAGGGCGTTTAAGCTGTTCTTGGACGTAAAACCAAGGGAAGATGTGAGCCACAATCACAACTATGATTTGAAATTTTTTTATTTGTAAAAACTTGTGTCTTTTGGTTTTATTATTGTGTTTTGTTATTTCTTATTTTTGTTTCAGTGTGTTTCAGGTTTTGTCAGTGTTCGTTATTTCAGGTGATATCTTCTATACTCTATCTTTCTACCTTAGAACATTGAGGACAATGTCTCGTTTTGGTTGGGGGGAGAGGGTAGTAGTTGATAAAAAGAAAAAAATTGTTTTTCATTTCATAAAGCATGTGCATAATTGTTGTTACTAGGATGGCAGAGTAAAGGAGTTCTTTTGTTAAAGTGACTCTTGAGACGCATCTTAGTAACCATTCTTAACAAGGTCTATTATAATACTTCCTGAAATATTCAGGTTTACAAACTCTCGTATTGTTACCACTTAATTCTGCTCATATACTTATTTAACATGTATTCTTAAACCTTAATTTACACACACACAATTTAACATATGATTGTGGGTTGCATATTGGATTATTACATTATTTATGTTCTTTTGTTAAAGGTAACAACTAAGGGAAAGGGATTGTATATAATTAAGAAAAAAAACATGAAAAAAAAAGAAAAAAAAGAAAAAAAGAAAAAATGATGATAATAAAAATGTACATAAGTTTGGTTTCGTAGCCTCCCTAACCTAAGCAATTAAGCCCGTAGGGGTGTCTTAACACCTAATACCCTAAAGTCAACTGACTTGGGAGCTATTGGCCCAACGCTTGTTACATGGGTTTAGGAGAAAAGCTTAAGGGAATCAAACATTGCACTATCTACATATCAGTATCTGCGACCCGAGTTACTAAGCTCATAGGGGTGTTTTAACACCTAATGCCCTAAGACCAACTGGTCTGGGAGTCATTAGCTGAAAGCTCGTTACGTGGGTTAAAGATGCATGATGTTTTTAAATTATATGTATATTTAAAAAAAAAAAGAAAAAAAAAGAAAAAAAACAAAAATAATAATCCCAACCCAAGGAAGTTAACCTTAAACATTAGAACAAAAATTTTGTTTTCTTCCAAGAAAAGCCCCATAATTATGTGTTGATACATTGAGCACAAAAGAAAGGTTTATTAATATCTTGTTAAGTGGTATTGAGCAGATATATAAATTTAATGAGAGTTTGTTTATCTGGATAGATTAATGGAAGTTAAATGATGAATACCTTGCTTTGTGAAATTTGCACATTGTTTTAACGCTTTAATTACTAGGGACTAGTAATAAGCTGGTTGAGGGGTGTGATTAGTACTTAAAAGTGCATTTTTATCATGGTTTTATATCATCATTTTGCACTTGAAGTATCAATACCTCCTTAACTAAAATATGTTTTATAATAATGTATCTAATAATATAAGATACCTATAATTTGTGGTAAATGTCTATTTTTAATGCAGGCCTATCACATAAATGAAAGGATTGATTGATGACTTGAAGAACTTAAATTGCATGGATAAAGAGATGGTCAAACTTAGAGAAGAGATGTCGGTGCAATCCAAACCGGAACACTGTTCGGTAATTGGGTCATATCTGGAGCTACAGATCTCAGATTTAGGTCCAATTTATATGGATGGAAAGGTAAGACATAGGCCTACAACTTTCATATGGAGCCCAAGATCTAAAAAGGCCATTATCAAGTCCAAATTGTAGCAACAACAAAGAAGCCCGAATCTGTCTTCCAGCCCGAGCACTATTCGGTATTTTGGCCATATCTGGAGTTCTAGAAGTCCAAATGAGCTGAAATTTTTACACAAGAAAGCTGAGACAATTGCCTACAACTTTCATGTTTACAACTGGCTCCAATTTTGACGTTATCAATGACGTTTTGGGCAGACAAGAGAAGATAAGGATTGTCACCAAGTCAAAAGTTGGTCACCCACTTATCAATTAGTCATCAAATCAATAGTTCCCATTTTTGGCCTATAAAAGGAGGCATTTGCCATGCATTTAGGCATCTTGATTTCCAGATCAAGATCATGCTCTTCCTTTCTCTCTTTGTATTTTTTATGCTTTGTTTTCATTAATATTAAGTTTATGCCTTTAGTAGTAGTAGTAGTAGTAGTAGTAGTAGTAGTAGTAGTAGTAGTAGTAGTAGTAGTAGTAGTAGTAGTAGTAGTAGTAGTAGTAGTAGTAGTAGTAGTAGTAGTAGTAGTAGTAGTAGTAGTAGTAGTAGTAGTAGTAGTAGTAGTACTAATAATAATAATAATAATAATAATAATAATAATAATAATAAAGAAAAAGAAGGAGAAGAAGAAGAAGAAGATGAGAACTTTGAGATGGAATATTAATGTAACGATTAAACAATGATAATAACAAATGTCAAGGTTAGAGGTTCCACTAATGGTATATCAAACAAGTATAGTATAAACTCTTATTATTGAATTGGAAACCACACACAAAGGAGGTTCCAATCAGATTATATATTGTTAACATGATTACATTAGTCATCTTATTCAATTAATGCTAATACTTGTAAATCTCGTCAAGCATTCATGATTATAACTTATGTTAACAATAAATCAAGTTCCTTTCATAGCTCAGGTGTCGGTTATACCATACATTATGGGCTATGAAAGTGCCAAGCATTTGTTGTACCAAGTGTTATACAACATAAATCAAGATTAGTCATTTAACAAGCAAAGTATTAAAGAGTGAACAAGATAACAAATATAAAACATGTTAGTATCAAACATTAAAGTCCATATTAAGTTTACATTATACTTATTCTTACACCATTAGTGTAACCTTTTCACCTTGACATAATTAACTTAGCTAGACATAATGAAAGAAAGCAAAATAGATAAACAAAATAAGAACATAAAAGTTAACTAAGTAAAGGAAAGGAAATGAAAGGCATAAACTTAATATTAATGAAAACAAAGCATAAAAAATACAAAGAGAGAAAGGAAGAGCATGATCTTGATCTGGAAACCAAGATGCCTAAATGCATGGCAAATGCCTCCTTTTATAGGCCAAAAATGGGAACTATTGATTTGATGACTAATTGATAAGTGGGTGACCAACTTTTGACTTGGTGACAATCCTTATCTTCTCTTGTCTGCCCAAAACGTCATTGATAACGTCAAAATTGGAGCCAGTTGTAAACATGAAAGTTGTAGGCAATTGTCTCAGCTTTCTTGTGTAAAACATTCAGCTCATTTGGACTTCTAGAACTCCAGATATGGCCAAAATACCGAACAGTGCTCGGGCTGGAAGACAGATTCGGGCTTCTTTGTTGTTGCTACAATTTGCACTTGATAATGACCTTTTTAGATCTTGGGCTCCATATGAAAGTTGTGGGCCTATGTCTTACCTTTCCATCCATATATATTGGACCTAAATCTAAGATCTGTAGCTCCAAATATGACCTAATTACCGAACAGTGTTCCGGTTTGGATTGCACCGACATCTCTTCTCTAAGTTTGACCATCTCTTTATCCTTGCAATTTAAGTTCTTCAAGTCATCAATCAATCCTTTCATTTATGTGATAGGTCTGCATTAAAAATAGATATTTACCACAAATTATAGGTATCTTATATTATTAGATACATTATTATAAAACATATTTTAGTTAAGGAGTTAGTGATACTTCAAGTGCAAAATGATGATATAAAACCATGATAAAAATGCACTTTTAAGTACTAATCACTTTGCTTTCATTAATATTAAGTTTATACCTTTCATTTCCTTTCCTTTACTTAGTTAGCTTTTATGTTCTTATTTTGTTTCCTTTCATTTCCTTTCCTTTACTTAGTTAACTTTTATGTTCTTATTTTGTTTATCTATTTTGCTTTCTTTCATTATGTCTAGCTAAGTTAGTTATGTCAAGGTGAAAAGGTTACACTAATGGTGTGAGAATAAGTATAATGTAAACTTAATATGGACTTTAATGTTTGATACTAACATGTTTTATATTTGTTATCTTGTTTACTCTTTAATACTTTGCTTGTTAAATGATTAATCTTGATTTATGTTGTATAACACTTGGTACAACAAATGCTTGGCACTTTCATAGCCCATAATGTATGGTATAACCGACACCTGAGCTATGAAAGGAACTTGATTTGTTGTTAACATAAGTTATAATCATGAATGCTTGACGAGATTTACAAGTATTAGCATTAATTGAATAAGATGACTAATGTAATCATGTTAACAATATATAATTTGATTGGAACCTCCTTTGTGTGTGGTTTCCAATTCAATAATTAGAGTTTATACTATACTTGTTTGATATACCATTAGTGGAACCTCTAACCTTGACATCTGCTATTATTATTGTTTAATCCTTACATTAATTTTCCATCTCCAAGTTCTCATCATCTTTTTCTTTTTCTCTTTTTTTATTATTATTATTATTATTAGTATTATTACTACTACTACTACTA
>NW_011502594.1:0-5922 GCF_000495115.2 Populus euphratica | reverse complement strand
TTACTACTACTGCTAGTACCTTACATTAATATTTCATCTCTAAGTTCTCATCATCATCATCTTCTTCTTCTTTACTACTACTACTACTACTACTACTACTACTACTACTACTACTACTATTATTATTATAGTTGTTGTTGTTGTTGTTGTTATTGTTTTTGTTATTACTGCTATTATTGTTGTTTATAATTGTTGTCTATAATTTGTACAATTAACCTCCCTATGGTTCGACCCCGGTCTTGCCGGGTTATTTATTACTTCGACACTCCTACACTTGGAAGAAGACATCAACCTTTTAGTCGTGTCACATTTCCTTTCCTTTACTCAACTTTTATCTTATTTATGTTCTTATTTTGTTTATTTATTTTTTTCCTTTCATTATATTTAGCTAATTTTAATGTTTGATACTAACATGTTTTGCATTTGTTATCTTGTTCACTCTTTAATACTTTGTTTGTTAAATGATTAATCTAGATTTATGATGTATAACACTTGGTATAATAAATGCTTGACACTTTCATAGCCCATACTGTATGGCATAACTAACACCTGAGCTATGAAAGGAACTTTCTTTATTGTTAACATAAGTTATAATCATGAATGCTAGACGAGATTTACAAGTGTTAGCATTAATTAAATAAGATAACTAATGTAACTATGTAAACAATTTATAATCTAATTGGAACCTCCTTTGTATATGGTTTCCAATTAAATAATAAAAGTTTATACTATACCTCTTTGACATACCATTAGTGGATCCTCTAACCTTGATATTTGTTGTTATCATTGTTCAATCCTTACGTTAATCTTCCATTTCAAAGTTCTTATCAGCTTCTTTTTCTTCTTCTATTATTATTATTATTATTAGTATTAGTATTAGTATTACTACTGCTACTACTACAACTAGTATTATTATTGTTGTTGTTGTTATTGTTGTTGATAGTGTTGTAGTATTATTGTTATTTATAATTTATATAATTAACCTCCTTGTGATTTAACCCCGGTCTTGCCGGGTTATTTATTACTTCGACACTCCTGCACTTGGGAGAAGATATCAATCTTTTGGTCATGTCACTATCCTAACCATACAATAGGATTTTAGTTCTGTTTCGAGGGGATTAGCGAAAGTAATCTCAGTCTATCCTAACCATACAATAGGATTTCGGTTCTGGTTAGAGGGGATTGCTGAAAGGAATCTCATTCTATCCTAATCATACCGAATTTTGGTTCTGGTTAAATGGGATTAGCAAAAGGAATCACAGTTTAGCCCAACCAAACAGAACTTTGGTTTTAGATAGAATGGATTGGCAAAAGGAATCTCCATCTATCCTAACCGCACATATCTTATTTATGCCTTTCATTTGCTTTCATTTGCTTAGTTAACTTTTATCTTATTTATGTTCTTATTTTGTTTATTTATTTTTTTCTTTCATTATGTTTAGCTAAGTTTATTATGTCCAGGTGAAAAGGTTACACTAATGGTAATTTTTTTGTAATAGGTGAAAAGGTTACACTAATGGTGTAAGAATAAGTATAGTGTAAACTTAATATGGACTTTAATATGTGATACTAACATGTTTTGTATTTGTTATCTTATTCACTCTTTAATACTTGACTTGTTAAATAACTAATCTAGATTTATATTGTATAACATTTGGTACAACAAATGTTTGGCACTTTCATAATGATTAGTACTTAAAAGTGCATTTTTATCATGGTTTTATATCATCATTTTGCACTTGAAGTATCAATAACTCAACTAAAATATGGTTTTATATCATCATTTTGCACTTGAAGTATCAATAACTCCTTAACTAAAATATGTTTTATAATAATGTATCTAATAATATAAGATACCTATAATTTATGGTAAATGTCTATTTTTAATGCAGGCCTATCACATAAATGAAAGGATTGATTGATGACTTGAAGAACTTAAATTGCAAGGATAAAGAGATTGTCAAACTTAGAGAAGAGATGTCGGTGCAATCCAAATTGGAACACTGTTCGGTAATTGGGTCATATCTAGAGCTACAGATCTCAAATTTAGGTCCAATTTATATGGATGAAAAGGTAAGACATAGGCCTACAACTTTCATATGGAGCCCAAGATCTAAAAATGCCATTATCAAGTCCAAATTATAGCAACAACAAAGAAGCCCGAATCTATCTTCCAACCCGAGCACTGTTCGGTATTTTGGCCATATCTGGAGTTCTGGAAGTCCAAATGAGCTGAATGTTTTACACAAGAAAGCTGAGACAATTGACTACAACTTTCATGTTTACAACTGGCTCCAATTTTGACGTTATCAATGACGTTTTGGGCAGACAAGAGAAGATAAGGATTGTCACCAAGTCAAAAGTTGGCCACCCACTTATCAATTAGTCATCAAATCAATAGTTCCCAATTTTGGCCTATAAAAGGAGGCATTTGCCATGCATTTAGGCATCTTGGTTTCCAGATCAAGATCATTCTCTTCCTTTCTCTCTTTGTATTCTTTATAATATTTATGCTTTGCTTTCATTAATATCAAGTTTATGCCTTTCATTTCCTTTCCTTTACTTAGTTAGCTTTTATGTTCTTATTTTGTTTATCTATTTTGCTTTCTTTCATTATGTCTAGCTAAGTTAATTATGTCAAGGTGAAAAGGTTACACTAATGGTGTGAGAATAAGTATGATGTAAACTTAATATGGACTTTAATGTTTGATACTAACATGTTTTATACTTGTTATCTTGTTCACTCTTTAATACTTTGCTTGTTAAATGACTAATCTTGATTTATGTTGTATAACACTTGGTACAACTAATGCTTGGCACTTTCATAGCCCATAATGTATGGTATAACCGATACCTGAGCTATGAAAGGAACTTGATTTGTTGTTAACATAAGTTATAATCATGAATGCTTGACGAGATTTTCAAGTATTAGCATTAATTGAATAAGATGACTAATGTAATCATGTTAACAATATATAATCTGATTGGAACCTCCTTTGTGTGTGGTTTCCAATTGAATAATATGAGTTTATATTATACTTGTTTGACATACCATTAGTGGAATCTCTAACCTTGACATTTGTTATTATTATTGTTTAATCGTTACATTAATTTTCCATCTCCAAGTTCTCATCATCTTCTTCTTCTTCTCTTTCTTTATTATTATTATTATTACTACTACTACTACTACTACTACTAGTACTACTACTACTACTACTATTATTATTATTATTATTATTGTTGTTGTTGTTATTATTGTTGTTGTTGTTGTTATTATTGCTATTATTGTTGTTTATAATTGTTGTCTATAATTTGTACAATTAACCTCCCTGTGGTTCGACCCCGGTCTTGCCGAGTTATTTATTACTTCGACACTCCTGCACTTGGGAGAAGACATCAACCTTTTAGTCGTGTCAAGTTTTTGGCGCCGTTGCTGGGGAGGTAAGTTCTTGTATAAATTATAATATTTATTTTATTTTCTCTTTTCACTTTTCTTGTATATAACTTTGTTTCTTTTCTCTTGTTTCTTCTTCTTTTATTTTCTTCTTCCTTTTATTTTATTCCTACATGTGCATGAGAGTGTGGTCACGTACATCAAGTGGTAGACTTTGTAGGATATCCTCATCATTTTCAGAAAATATGGCCGAAGAAGATAATCAATCACTTCATAATGAAAATAATGAGAATAACCGTGCTAGAAGACTTAGAGATTCACTTCATAATGAGAATAATGAGAATAACCGTGCTAGAACACTTAGAGACCACATGAATCCCACAAGAACAAGTGCACCATCATGCATAGTTTTTCCTCCTGATGCATCTCATTTTAATTTTAAACCAGGTATTATTCAACTTTTACCTTCTTTTCATGGTTTAGAATTGGAAAATCCACACTTGCATTTAAGGGAATTTGAGGAGGTTTGCAACACATATAATAACTAAAATTGTAGCATGAACACCATCAGATTAAAGCTTGTTCCTTTTTCATTAAAAGATAAAGCTAAAACATGGCTATAAAATTTAAGACCAGGATCCATTCGTGCTTGGGATGAAATGCAACAACAATTTTTAAAGAAGTTTTTCCCATCTCATAGAACAAACTCTTTCAAGAGACAAATCACCACTTTCACTCAAAAACCAGGAGAAACATTTTACAAATGTTGGGATAGGTATCGAGACTTGCTTAGTACTTGCCCTCATCATGGTTTTGAAACATGGAGATTGGTTTCACATTTCTATGAAGGATTAACACCTAAAGATAGGCAAATGGTTGAATTGATGTGCAATGGAACTTTTGAAGATAAAGACCCTGATGAAGCAATGGAGTACTTAGACTTGTTAGCTGAAAATGCTCAAAATTTGGACACCGCGGGTACATATGAGGCACCGAGTAAAACTCAACCTCATACATCTAGTGGAGGTATGTACAACCTTAGGGATGATCATGACCTTCAAGCCAAATTTGCATCTTTAGCTAGAAAAGTTGAGGCACTAGAATTGAAAAAGAGTGGTCAATTAAAATCTGTTGAAAACATTGTGTGTCAAATCTGTGAAACAAATGAACACTCAACCAACGATTGTCCAACCTTGCCTTCTTTTAAGGAATGTCTCCATGAACAAGCCCATGCTTTAAACAGTTTCCAAAGGGCCAACCACAACCCATACTCCCAAACATACAACCCTGGTTGGAGAAATCATCCAAATTTCAGTTGGAAGAGTGAGAACAACAATGCACAAACTTCACAACCACAGTTTCAAGCACACTATAATTTCCAAAATTATCATGGATATGCACTTCCTTATGCTCCACCTCCTACAAGAAATTTTGAGGAAACTTTGTATGCATTCATTGAAAAGCAAGAGATAATCAACAATCAACTTGCTCAAAGCATAACAGATTTTAAAGATACTCTTGCAAAATTCACATCTGCTCTCAATTTTCAAGAGCAAGGTAAGTTTCCATCTAAACCACAGCAAAATCTGAAGGAGCAATATAATGCAAATGCAAGTAGTTATGGAAGTCAACACATGGATCAAGTCAAATCAGTCATCACTTTGTGTAGTGGTAAGGTTATTCAAAAACCAATTCTTGAACCTTGTGAGCAACATGATGAGTCAACCTCTAAGGGTAAGGAAGGGGTTGAATATGAAAATTGCAAAGAAACGACTGATTCTTCGCCAGCACTTTCATTTTCTCATGCCATGACCAATTAGGAAGAAATCGAGGATGAAAAAGGCATCGAAAAGGTTGATGCAGATCTTTTATCAAAAGTGACAACAGATTCGACACCCGACATCACATCAATCGATAATTACTTTCCTGATAAATCTCTACTTTCTCTTAGTTCAATGCCTTGGTTTGCTAAAAATATCAATTTTCTTGCTTCAGGATTTTTGCCAGCTCACTAGAGTATTGAAGATAAAAGAAAATGTTTGAGCAATGAGCAAACTTTTTGTTGGGATGACCCTTACTTATTCAATTATTGTCCTGATCAAATATTTAAAAAATGCATTCTCGATAATGAGGTAAGTAATTTCATTAAATTTTGTCACTCTAAGGCATATGGAGGTCATTTCTCATCAAAAAAGAGTATTCTAGAAGTCTTACAAAGTGGATTTTACTGGCCCATCATATTCAAAAAGTCAGATGCATTCCGCAAAAACTGTGAAAATTGTCAGAAGGTGGGATTTATTTCAAAACACAGAGAGTGTTTAGATAATCTTCTATTGACTCTTAAATCTCATCATAGTCGAGATAAGCATCGTGCAATTTATGACTTATGAACCCATTTTTATAAAGAACATACTTGGCATAGTCTTGGGAATCTGACTAAAAAAGACCACGTTTGCCAGTTTTTAAGAAAACTGGATGGGAAGCCTATCCCCGACCCATTGAGGGCGTTTAAGCTGTTCTTGGACGTA
>NW_011502563.1:11626-18915 GCF_000495115.2 Populus euphratica | reverse complement strand
CATTTATTAGTTTTACCGACGGATCCAATTTATCGGTGTAAGATTGTAACTTTGTCTGTAAAACTAAATTGCCAGTGGAAATAGTCCATCGGCATAACATTTGTCAGTAATTTGACATTTTGTTGCTAACAAAAAAAAAATACTGATGGTTTTATAGACAGAAAATAAGCACTAGGAAAAAAATTCCCTCTAGAAATATATCAAAGGAAATATTTCGTCTGTGATCGTGGCATATGTGGTAAATATTTTTCAACTCTCAATAAAATACTGACAGACCATATTCATTGGTATATACATCTTTTTCAACTCTCGGTAAAATATCGATAGACTATTTTTATTTGTAGAGACGTTGGTGTTTGTGGAATTTCCAATAAATATTTTTCAACTCTGTATAATACTGATAGATTGTTTATGTCTGGAAATCTATTGGTGGTGTTTTTATTTTTTTTAATTATTATTTAGATTAAATAATATAAAATTATATAAATTAATAGTAAAAAAACTAATTATGCAAATAGAATTATATTAAACATAATAGAATGTAAAAATAAAGTTAAATAATATTCATCTAAATATTGATTACAAATTTAATGTGTTTATAAAAAAAATTTAAATTAAAACAATGACAGAGTTGGAGGAGGAGAAGGAGGAGGTTGGTTGTTCCTGGTACCAAATGGCCAAAAAGATGGCGTATATGGATCACCCATCTGTGATAAAATATCCATTACCATTTGGCGGAGTTATTCATAATCCGCCAAAAGGCACTTTTATTGTTATTGCCAAGTCACAAACTCCTTAAATTGGGTGTCCGATACTGATTGAGAGCTCTTAACGGTTGAGACACTATGAGTCGCCAACAAGTTCTCAATCGTAGTGTTGAAGAGCCCATAGACTTGATTTTTATTGGGTCTACTAAACGATCTTACCTCCATCCACAAATCTAGATTGAAATCTGGATAGGTCGAAGAATCTTCCTCATATCTCTCCCTCAACCGGCTATTATAGGTCTCCTGAAAATTAAAAAAGAAATCATCATATTCAATTCAAGAAAATAATAACTTATGAAATAAAATGATTAAGCAAACATAACATGAAATGTTGAGCGCGGTTGTCAACGAATTGTTGTACTCCCTTTTGGCAATCTTCACTCTGCATGTGCGTCCCTATAAATAGCTTCATTGAGCTCGAC
Organism: Populus euphratica; assembly: GCF_000495115.2. Classification (NCBI taxonomy): domain Eukaryota; kingdom Viridiplantae; phylum Streptophyta; class Magnoliopsida; order Malpighiales; family Salicaceae; genus Populus; species Populus euphratica. The sequence goes on along the minus strand of NW_011502563.1, from coordinate 17,726 downwards.
TCACGTCCAAGAGATATAGCTTGTAAGAAAAAAAAATTAATTAAGTAACAACAAATTAATTAATGATATATTCCATTTAAATTAATATTACAATCTGTTTCGCATATGCAACAAATGGAATGGAGTCGCTAGTGTGCGTGGTTACCAAACCATGAATTTGTTGGTTCTGGTTGTTGGCACCAGACTATAAGCATCGTGTGAACCACTCAAATGTCACGTGTTCAATATCTTACAGCCATATATCCCGTGAGATGTATGGTGGTTTGAAATCCTTTCAAATCACCATGTCATTTCAGCCTTGTAAATCGTTATCTCTCACGTATTTTTTTGGATTTTTTTATGATTTGTACAAAAAAATTACGCAACCTACTTTCATATTGATAAATAAGATTTTAAAACAATTTTTTTTTTAAAATATCGTATTATTTTTTATGTTACCTAATTGTCGCGTGATTTTCTCATATCCTCTTCACAACATTATCAACCGTGTTGTCCCACTCGAATTTATGTTATGAGATTTAGGGGGAGACCATTAAATAGGAGCTCTAGCACTCTTGTTATTTATTGAACCAAACCATCAGCAGAGAGTAGCAAAATCGAGAGCACAATTTTTTTTTTTTAAATCAAATAATAAAGCTTAATCCATATACACAGTCTTAATAAACATTTAATAGTTTTACCGACAGATCCAATTTATCGGTTTAAGATTGCAACTTTGTCTGTAAAACTAAATTGCCGGCGAAAATAGTCCTTCGGCATAACATTTGTCAGTAATTTGACATTTTGTTGCTAACAAAACAAATAAAATACTGATGGTTTTATAGACAGAAAATGCACGTTAGAAAAAAAATTCCCTCTAGAAATATACCAAAGGAAATATTCCGTCGGTGAACGTGGAATATATGGTAAATATTTTTCAACTCTCAGTAAAATACTGGCAAACCGTATTCATTGGTATAGACATCTTTTTCAACTCTCGGCAAAATACCAATAGACTATTTCTGTTTGTAGAGACGTCAGTGTTTGTAGAATTTTCAGTAAATATTTTTCAACTTTGTACAATACTGATAGATTGTTTACGTCTGGAAATCTATTGGTGGTGTTTTTATTTTTTTAAAATATTATTTAGATTAAATAATATAAAATTATATAAATTAATAGTAAAAAAACTAATTATGCAAATAAAATTATATTAAACATAATAAAATGTAAAAATAAAATTAAATAATATTCATCTAAATATTGATTACAAATTTAATGTGTTTACAAAAAAAAAAAAAAATTAAAACAGTGATGGAGTTGGAGGAGGAGAAAGAGGAGGTTGGTTGTTCCTAGCACTAAATGGCCAAAAAGATGGTGTATATGGATCACCCATCTGTGATCAAATATTCATAACCATTTAGCGGAGTTATTCATAATTCGCTAAGAGGCACTTTTATTGTTATTGCCAAGCCAGAAACTCCTTAAATTGGATGCCCGATATTGATTAGGAGCTGCTAACGGTTGAGACACTATGAGTCGCCCACAAATTCTCAATCGTAGTGTTGAAGAGCCCATAAACTTAATTTTTATTGGGTCTACCAAATGATTTTACCTCCATCCATAAATCTAGATTGAAATCTGAATAGGTCGAAGAATCATCCTCATATCTCTCCCTCAACCGGCTATTATAGGTTTCCTGAAAAATAAAAAAGAAATCATCATATTCAATTCAAGAAAATAATAACTTATAAAATAAAATGGTTGAGCAAACATAACATGAAATGTTGAGCGCAGTTGTCAACGAATTGTTGTACTCCCTTTTGACAATCTTCACTCTACCTGTGCATCCCTATAAATAGCTCCATTAAGCTCGACTCACGTCCAAGAGACATAGCTAGTGTGCGTGGTTACCAAACCATGAATTTGTTGGTTTTGGTTGTTGGCACCGAACTATGAGCATCGTGTGAACCACTCAAATGTCACGTGTTCAATATCTTACAGCCATATATCCTGTGAGATGTATGGTGGCTTGTAATCCCTTCAAATCACCACGTCATTTCAGCCTTGTAAATCGTTCTCTCTCACGTATTTTTTTGGCTTTTTTTATGATTTGTACAAAAAATTACGCAACCTACTTTCATATTGACAAATAAGATTTTAAAACAATTTTTTTTAAAAAAACAAATATCATATTATTTTTTATGTTACCTAATTGTCGGGTGATTTTCTCATATCCTCTTCGCAACATTATCAAGCGTGTTGTCCCACTCGAATTTATGTTGTGTATAAATAATTTATTAAAAATAAGCTAGAAATTAGAAATTAATACCAACTTGAAATCTTTGAAACCATGCATCGATATAAAGTCTCCATTCAGGATGTCTGGAAACATGACTCTATTAAAATAATGAAATCTCCATTAATTAAATTAGTTATTATTATTATTATTTTTCGTTATATATATATATTTACACGGGGACCCAAAAATGGGTTACAACATTATTCATAAATTATGTTATAATTAAAAAAAACTAAAACTAAAACCAAAACAAACTTTAAAAGTCATCCTTCCAATGTGCCTCATACTTACGGGTGAATTATTAAAAAAAAACTAAAACCAAAACAAACTTGAAAGGTCATCCTTCCAATGTGCCTCGTATTTACGGGTGAATTGACTCCACTGTGAAGGGATACCGCACGCTGGAAGAGGTTGCATTGCGAGTTGACGCAAATGCCTCTTCTTAATCGACACCTAAGAACATATCATCCTCATTACTAGAAGAACTAGCTGCGACTATATATGAGCGATGAGCTGTTGATTTTGTTCTACACATCTACATAATTTTATATGAATAATTACATAATTAAATTCAGTTATTAAATTTTATACGAATAATTACATAATTAAATTTAATTATTAAACAAAATTCGGCAGCACCTCCCTTATACTAGAAACTACCCAAAGTTTTCAAACCTATAAATATTGACAATAGCATCAAACCAATTGACCCCATTCAAAAATCTTATATATAACCTAACATCTATATAAATAACAATTAAAATTATTAGAAATAATTAAACATATATCATGCAATAATAGAGTAAAATTGAGATAAAATAATTAAATTTAATCCTATATATTCAATTACTAATTACAAAGTAAATTCAACATAACAATTAAAATTCAACCAATTATTCAATTATTATGGCAATACAAACAATAAAATATATTGAACAAATTCAAAAAAAAAAACCATAGACTTTAGGAGTGAAAAATGCTTACCTTAATATTGTGGAAAATATATTGAACAAATTAAAAAAAAAACACTATAGACTTTAGGAGTGAAAAATGCTTACCTTAATAATGTGGTTATTTCAAGACTTTATCGACATTATAAAAAACACACCAAAACAAAAAACACATAAAAAATACCAATAACTAAAACAAAGAAACAAAGAAACAATAAAATCATTAAGTATATTAAATCGAAATACATACCTTTTAATTGTTAAAGATAGAACTAGAAATTATAAGCCAAAAAAACAAAAATTGAAGCAAATGAGAGGGGAAAAAACCGAAAACAAGAGAACTGTGAAATGAAAAGGGGGAAAACTGAACTAAAGGGTTGGTTGTTGAATTTTATATTGCAGTTTTACCAACGAATAATTTAAATAATATTACTTTAATTATTCCATCAATGAATTTTTAAAAGTTTGTCATTAAATTTTGAATTTCACATTAAAATTTTTAAATAACCCTTTGTCAAGGCCAAAAAAATATATTTAAAAGAGTTAATTGGTCTCTCTTCAAGTAAATACTTTCTAAAAATTTCAACAAAATCTCCTTTGTATTTTCAATACTAAGTTACCGACTTAAAATCAAAATTTGTAAATAATAACCACAAACTCGTCCCGGTATAAATAAACATCACAACTCCACTAAACACATCAATTTCCATATCCCCTATAGTTTTATTTTTATAGTTAACATTGCATGACTTTATATACAATATTTAGAACTAATTTATTTATCATAACATTAATTTTTTAGGACACAAACACATTCAAATATAAATACAACAAAATTATATTACTAGTTAAAGTAAAGACATTGTTCTTAATTAGATACCTGGCAAAATAATTGTTTAAATATTTTAAAATTTCTTAATATATAGGTAATATAAAATATAATATCAATACTTCCAATACAAAAATTAACTTAAATAAGGATTTTTCATTTATACTTTTATTTTGCAGCTTAAGTGTGTGATGTACCTAATAATATATTTATATAACATGTGAACATTTGATAATGACTAGAAAATTTACACTTATTAATAATACACAATATAAATAAGGGTTATTTGAAGCATACACAATAATATACGCACTAGCTCATTAAATGAAGTACTTATCGTCAATATATTAATTTCATTTAAATTTCATTTTTTGCCAATCCTTTACTAGTTAGCTTCTCATTAACTAGGATACGATTTTTTCAAGTTGTCCATTAATTAGTACATAATATCTGAAGTTCATGTAAGAAACAAAAGGAAAATAGTTCAACAAATGTGCCCATTTCAACAGGGCATTACTTCCATTAATCAGGAAATAATCTTTTCATACGCTCATTTAACATGGCATTATTTCCAGTAACCAGGAAATAATCTTTTGACTTGTCTATTTATTTAACAAGGTATTATTTATATTCTTTTTATTTCACAATTTCTATATTAAAATTATAATCATAGGAAATTTCTTTCTAAAATACTAAATTAAACAATTAATTTATTATAGGGTATTTAACACCATCTAATGTTTGTGGGTGTGAAGTGGTACCCTGTTATTGATTAGGTCCTGCGACCTTCTGCACCAGCATAAAAATCAACATGTCGATTATTATTCATAAGCAAATAATAAAAGTCTCATTTCATTTTAAGTTAAGAAGAATAAAATTCTTCTTTTTAACCCTTCATTAAAATTGACTTTCTAATTCTCCAACAATCCACCCGATTCATCTAAAATCACTCTTTTACATTAGCAAAATCTAAGTCAAAATTCCTTTTCTCCTTTTCATATGCTATGGCCAAAATTCATTCAAGGAAAAAGGGTAAATATTTTATTTTTGTAACATCCTTCACCATTCCATTTATTAACATTTCTAAGCCCATAAATTCTTACAATTCCTAAACAATTGCATTAAATTCTTCAATCTCCCAAAACTTCTCCTTTTGCATAGACCAATAACAAAAAAAGGGGGAGGGGTTTTTTTTCATTTCTAAATTAAACACTTACTCATTAATAATTTATGCTTCCTAATATAGCTTCAATCATAAATTGCATCATTTCAATAGTTAACACCATAAATCCTTAAATTTACATAATAAAGCAATTTAATTTCTTCATCAAAACACAATTATTCTTGTGTTTAGCATTCTAAACATGTTCTTCAACTTACTTGGATAAAGATTCAAGGAATGGATGCAAGAAAAATTCAAGTTTCCTTCTTCTTCCTTTTTAAACCCTAGCTTTAGATTTCCTTCCTCAAAACAAGTTCCACGCATTAAATCACCTCTTAATTTTTTTTCTAAGTGCTAATCACTCTAATTACACTTATATATATAATTTGCAAAGAAACAACTAAAAATCACACAAATTCTTTCCCTCTCTTATGGCCTCTAGCTATCGGCCAAGTAAAGAAAAAAAGAGGCATTTATATAGTCCCATCTTTTAAATTTGAACATTGACCTCTTGTGTTTGGCATTTTTCAAATTTGTCCCCATCCTTTATTTCTCAATAAATTAATGTCTTATAAATTTTCTTTTATTTAATTTATTTCTCTATTATTATTATTATTATTGGTCAAGTTAGAATATAATCGGCTTTTACACCTTCCATAATTTTGCAGTCCATCGACAATTACATACGGTCAAAGATGCATTAATACCCCCTTTGAAATTTGCACGGTTCGTCGAGGAGTTCATCAATAATTGTGAACTATCGACAAATACCGATGAACTATATCTATTTGTATCGACGTCAATGATTATGGCATTTACAGTCAATATTTTGCAACTTTTTGTAAAATACCGACATATCGTATTTGTCTATAAAGGTA
>NW_011502563.1:0-10499 GCF_000495115.2 Populus euphratica | reverse complement strand
AGTAAAAATTTTGCAACTTTCTGTAAAATACCGACATATCATATTCGTCTATACAGGTATCAGTGATTATGGCATTTTTAGTAAATATTTTTCCAACTCTCGGTAAAATAATGACAGACAAAGTCCATCTAGAAATCTGTTAGTTATATTGTATTGTTCATGACAAATTATGTTTGTATTGCTTATTTTTCCTCTTGCAAACACTTAAATTACAAATTAATCGCACAAAATAATAACAACAGTGAACAATTATCAAATTAATATTTCAAGTTACAAAATAAAAAATTACTTTACACTTTTATGTTATGATAATTAGTCATAATTTTCTTCTTCATCGTCGTCAATTGAATCATCATTAGCTCCATCACAATCTTCAATGTGGATATCATTATCATCATCATCATTTTCATCGACAATTGCTTGTCCACTAGTGCTCGGAACAATATTTAACAAAACTATCATCAAATACACGAAAATTTAAATTTTCTTTCAAGTCAATCAAATGAGCAACTTGATATGGTTCAATCAACTCACTAACTTGAAAGACTTTGTTTCGCACACTTGTGTCTTCATTCTCATCTTGAACAACCTCTACACAACTCTTAGGCTTTGTTTTTTAAATCGATAACCAATCAACTCTTGATCGATCCTTTCTAGAAAGGAGTATATGTGTAGTACACTTGTTGACATTGCTTTACAAAAACAAATACATCATTTACATTGCGGAGTTTAGCTTTTGAGTTAATTTTGACCAAACATGGTGGAGATATACTTTAATTCCTCTGTCAATGGTGTCATACTAATTGCATTTGAATAAAAACACTATATTATGCTCGTTATGATATTGAAGTTCGATGACCTCTTCTAATTTACCATAGTAATCAATTTCAAACTCACTACAAGTCGATCCCTTAACACAAACACCGTTGTTGTATGTCTTTCTTTCATGTCCATATTATGCAGTATGAAACACATATTTATTGACAAAATACTCATTGTAGTATTAACTTTTCTTTCAGGACCCATGCTTATTGAAGACAATGAAATAACAACATTTCTTTTCATTTGATAAACCTTGTATATCATATACAACAATGAACAGTAAACGAGAATTCTGTAATGACATATAGTAACTTTGCAAGAGATAATAAGTTTGTAATATTACTTACTTGTGTTTTGAATCACGTGACAAATTATTCACCCTATAATTGAAAGATTTGAGATTCTAGACTATGTATTTATAAAGTTAAATCATTTCAACAGCAACATTTTAGACTATGCATGCATGTAAAACAATCTCATTATAAAAATTCAATAGAAATAATACTCAAGCTTGTGGAAGTTGAGCTTAGTTGATATTATAGATATATTTTTCATTTTATTATTTAGGGTTAAAGTATTATAATAATTAATATGTGTAAGTTATGATTGAATAAAGATTTATTCTTGATTAGGAGATTAAGCTTTCCAAATGATAACTTTACCATATTTTTTTTTTATTATTATTATTTGATGCAGAGCTTGGATATCAATTTATGCAGGTAAATGTAACATAAAAAGACGACAATAACAAACAACATAAAATTCTACCAAATATGGTCACAACATTAAAAAAACCTAATTAGAAATTTTGTTTCTCAATAATTTACCATAGTTAGCTGTCTTTTCTTTAATAAGTTTATAATTTCCTAAATAAGCTTGAAAAATAACCTAAATAAATTAGAAAACCTAAAAAATAAAAAAGCAATAAAAATCTTAAACAAAATAGAAAAAAACAAGAACACTATAAAAAAAAATATTTTCCTAAACTAAATAGGAGATAATAATAACAAAGAAAAATAATATCTCTTTAAAAATGTTTTAGCATCAGTCTCCCCATGTTGGAGGAAAATCATTCTCCAGTTCAAACTTCTCTTACCTCAATTTCATGGATGTTTAATTAAAAGTTTCAACCCTTTACCTAGTCAGTCTTTCTATTAGAAAAGTCATATTTATCAACAACATGCTCAGTCCAACAACAAAACCAATCTTAGAGTTAGAATAATATTGGAAATTATTTTCACAACTTTTATTTAGAGTACAAGAAAATCAACATTGACCTCGTTAGTTCCAAAATTTTCTTCAAGCACATTCGAGGCACATCCTTCACATGGTATTTCATAAAAAATCACCCATAGAACCGCATCTAATTTTGTTTTCTTCTCATGAAAATCACAAACCAAGAATTTTGCATCTTAATCTCCTCTTTCAACTTCATCTCCATCATCCTCATCAAATTTTGGTGGTTAATTTTGATAAAAAAAAATTAGAATTATCAAAACTTTCAGTTTTAACATTATAGTCATCTTGATCATGACATCTACTCATGCATCAGAAATAAATTCTCAAAATTAGTTATGGATCCATAATTACTCTTCTCATTATCTCTCAATCTCCTTATCTCCACCAACTAATAAATTAATTTTGTAATTTATAACTAAATTTTTTCTATTACCAATTTATAAATGTATCTTTTCCATGAAGAAACACCTCTTCCTCTCGAACAAGAATATGCCTTATTCTGTAACCATCTCTTTCTTTTATGGTTATTTAACAACATACAACCATTAAGGAATTGTTAGGCTCTGATGCCAACTGACATAATTATAAATAACATAAAAAGATAACAATAACAAACAAAATAAAATTCTAGATATATATTTGGCGAAGTCTTATTTTGGTATGAATCACTCGGAGCTAACTGCTTCCAAATGATAACTTTACCATATTTTTTTCATTATTATTATTATTATTTGATGTAGAGCTTGGATATCAATTTATGCAGGTAAAAATAACATAAAAAGACAATAATAACAAACAACATAAAATTCTACCAAATATGGTCATAACATTGAAAAAACCTAATTAGAAATTTTGTTTCTCAATAATTTACCATAGTTAGCTGTCTTTTCTTTAATAAGTTTATAATTTCCTAAATAAGCTTGAAAAATAACCTAAATAAATTAGAAAACCTAAAAAATAAAAAAGCAATAAAAATCTTAAACAAACTAGAAAAAAACAAGAACACTATAAAGAAAAATATTTTCCTAAACTAAATAGGAGATAATAATAACAAAGAAAAATAATATCTCTTTAAAAATGTTTTAGCATCAGTCTCCCCATGTTGGAGGAAAATCATTCTCCAGTTCAAACTTCTCTTACCTCAATTTCATGGATGTTTAATTAAAAGTTTCAACCCTTTACCTAGTCAGTCTTTCTATTAGAAAAGTCATATTTATCAACAACATGCTCAGTCCAACAACAAAACCAATCTTAGAGTTAGAATAATATTGGAAATTATTTTCACAACTTTTATTTAAAGTACAAGAAAATCAACATTGACTTCATTAGTTCCAAAATTTTCTTCAAGCACATTTGAGGCACATCTTTCACATGGTATTTCATAAAAATCACCCATAGAACCGCATCTAATTTTGTTTTCTTCTCATGAAAATCACAAACCAAGAATTTTGCATCTTAATCTCCTCTTTCAACTTCATCTCCATCATCCTCATCAAATTTTGGTGGTTAATTTTGATAAAAAAAAATTAGAATTATCAAAACTTTCAGTTTTAACATTATAGTCATCTTGATCATGACATCTACTCATGCATCATAAATAAATTCTCAAAATTAGTTATGAATTCATGATTACTCTTCTCATTATCTCTCAAGCTCCTTATCTCCACTAACTAATAAATTAATTTTTTAATTTATAACTAAATGTTTTCTATCACCAATTTATAAATGTATCTTTTCCATGGAGAAACACCTCTTCCTCTTCAACAGGAGCATGCCTTATTCTACAACCATCTCTTTCTTTTATGGTTATTTAACAACTAAGGAATCGTTAGGCTTTGATGCCAACTAACATAGTTATAAATAACATAAAAAGATAACAATAACAAACAAAATAAAATTCTACCGAATAATATCACCACACCAAAAATTCTAATTTGAAAATTTATTTCTCAATAGCTCATCAAACCTAGTAGTCTTCTTTTTTTAAGAAGTTTGCAATAGTACTTTAAATAAACTAAAAAATGACATAAATAACTATAATAAAATTATAATTATTAATTTTAATATTTTATTTTCTAAACTAAATAAAAAAATTAACAATACATAAAAAAAATATTTTCCTAAACTAAATAGAAAACAATAATAACTAAGAAAAATAATCTCTGAAAATTGTCATCACCATTATTATTTGGAATTTAATTTTTGAACGAGTGAGTCAACATTGTTGAAATTAGAATCGTCTGCCACAGCAATCCCTTCAAAATTGGAAGTCGCTATTGCTATCAAATGACCGTATAGAATGGGATGTCTGGGTCTGTACGTAATTGAGTTTCATTTAATTAATGTAAAGGAAATTTGGATAGTTGGGTACCGCAAATTAATCACCGACTTCCTAACATTCCAAGAAGAAAAAGAATTCAGAAAATGACTTTTTATTCCATAATTTTCTTGCAGCAATTACTCCATTGACTAAGTAAATTAATTGATTCTTGGACTTGTAGGAATCACTCGGAGCTAACTGGTGGATGGTGATGAAGTCTTCCTTTCATTTGCATACTTCGAGACGCTTACATTCTAGAATTATGTCGTATACTTAATTAAAACTCATTCAAAAAACAAAATTTTAACCTTGAATGGGCGTAATTCCTACTTAATATTTTGGAAGTACTACTAGATATATATTTGGCGAAGTCTTATTTTGGTATCTGGTGTATTAATTGATTCTTAATTTCATCCCAGAACAATAATTTTTTCAACTTCATCTCCTGTATATCATGCATTTCATTGGATCCTTCCTTCTAAAACAATCAAATTTCACTCATGAGATATGTCAAATTCATTCAAAATAGCACTCTTCATTGTATAAAATAATAAATATAAAGATGTGATCAAAATAGCACTCTTCATTGTATAAAATAACAAAAAATAATAATTATAAAGATGTGATTGGGGTGTGTATATATATATGTGTGTGCACGCGTGTGTATATATGTGTGTATGAGAGAGATATTTTAGGGATCCAATTGAAACATTGTTAGTTTAGGGATTAATTGAAAATTGGTTGAGACTTAAGAATGAAAGCTAAATATTATTTGAGGTCAAATATATTGCCATTCAACATTCAATATAGAAATGCTAGTTACTTTCACTCTATTATTTAGCATTATATATATATATATATATGTATGTATGTATGTATGTAGCATGTATGTATGTATATTCTCACCATGTTGCTGAGTCAAAACTATTTAGAAAATCTTTCTATATAAAGGAAGGAGTAGTTTAATAATATTTATAGAGAGAGTATATATAATTGATAACTTGGAAATAAAACTCTTAAAATGGGTTTAAAGAATTCCTTTCTCATAGTGGTTTTCATTGTTCTTGCTATCACTACAACTCTGGAGGGGAGAGCAAAAGAGGCAAGTGACACTTCAAGAACCATGGAAGTAGATAAGAAAAAAGAAATAGGTAAGCCTTCTCTCTTGATCTAAATTGGAATTTAATTCTTAGAAAACCCATCAAGATAAGAATTAATCCTGAATTTAAATATATGATTTTTTCTTTAATAATATTTTTTTTCGTTTTATTGCTAGGTGCAATAACTAATGAAGATTATAGTTGGGCTCAAGGACCTAATAGCGATTTGAAAGAAATGGAAGCGCCAACACCAAGTATGGGCTCCTAGGCAGGGAATTTGTTGATTCCATGGCAGGCATTGAAGAAAACTCAATCAAGCATATGAGGGTTATTTTATGATTCAATGTAATAGTGTTTGATTTAATATAGCTATAATACTGTCCTTGACCTAGCCTATATATGTTCTATTATATGGTATGTGGTGCATGAAATATACTCTTGTAATAATGGAAGATCAAGGCGCGTATAGCTATAAAACTGTCCTTGACCTAGCCTATGTTGTATTATTGGTATGTGGTGCATGAAATATACTCTTGTAATAATGGAAGATCAAGGCGCGTATAGCTATAAAACTGTCCTTGACCTAGCCTATATATGTTCTATTATATGGTATGTGGTGCATGAAATATACTCTTGTAATAATGGAAGATCAAGGCGCGTAACGGTAGATGTGCATGCAATTCCATTCCTCTTTCTCACTGTGCAGCAAGCATGAACCGATACGGGTGCGTAGTTGTATTGAATTTGAAGCCTTACACAAATGGTCACTTTTTACATTTATTAGTAGATTGTCAGTTAATATAACTTTACTTCGATGGATTGGTTCCACCTATCCCTTATTTCGATTGCCACCCGACGAGCAGCTGGCCAGTACTGGCGAAATCATAGATGAAAACGTAAGAAACGGCATCAACACCACAGGTGATGCGAAACGCTTCTTCTGCTCCATCTCTTTAGGGCAACGACAAGCCCTTTCTTGTGCAGCTACAAATAAAATCCTTTTCACTTTCTTTTACACGCTTATTAGTGACTAACAACTAAGAGAAATGTTTCCAAATATGTTCACATTGTGACTCATATATATGTATCTGAAAGAGATGGACATAAATGATGCTAGGAAATTAATTTTAGTTAGCAAAAACTAGCTCTAGGATATTATCAATTTCATCCTCAAATCATTATTACATCAATTTTATTCTCAAATAATTTGGATTTCTCAATTGGGTCCTCTTAGAATTCATAAATAGAAAACATTTAGTTTCCTACAAAACAACGTCATTTCTTAAGAAAAAAGTATAATTTGGATTAAATTTTTTATCAATATGAACGGAAAGACTTAATTGAGAAATCCTATATATATATTGTGAGGTTAAAATTGAAACAGCCTAGCTTTGAGGAGGGTATTTTTAAGGTTGGTCCAGATTTAAAAGAAAAAACAAAATAATATGGCACATACTCATCCCTCCACAAATTCGTCAAAGGAATTGATTGACAATGACCCTCTAATATTCCAGAATAACTGATCTTAGAACCTTCTGGTTCTCACTGCGAGTGTGACAATTGATTTTTTTTTTTTTTTAGGAAGTCTCAAACGTTTAAAAGCTTCGGCCTTACATGTAAACCATCTTAGTAGTCCTGTCCCTCCATCTCTTGGTAACCCGAGTGAATTAATCATTCTGTTTTTACACCAGAATGAGCTTTCAGGACCCTTTCTTCATATATACTTTGCCTAGTTATGAGAAGCTATCCGCTTTGCCGTTGTTTGGAAATCAACTCTCAGGTACAGTGCCTGAAGGGTTAGCAAATCTCTCTCTATATGAAGTTCATCTTAGTGAAAACAACTTCTCTAGCCCCTTGCCAGAAGTCTGTCAAAAAGCTCCACTTCAATATTTCTCTGCAGCTTTTAACAACTTCAGAGGCCCAGTGCCAAAAAGCTTTTTGACGTGTTAGATATTTTGCCACCATCGAGTTACTAATTTGCTGTGTGTTTTCTATGATTGCAGTATATTATTATTACTTTTTTTTTATTTGAAATTAAGCGTGAATGTTTTCCTCTGAATTTTAAAATGCATGTAAGTTCAGAATAATTAAGAGAAAAATTATTAAGAGGATTAACCTAATTATTATTATTTTTATTTATATGTGTAGAATAATATATAATAATAAAGGTTTAGATTACAATACAAGAATAAATATGCAGTACATTCTATAATATCTCTTTAAATTAAGGGTAAATGATCGATCTGAAGCTTAAATTGAAAAGTAGTAAAAAAAATACTAGAAAATAGCTTAGTAAAAATATTTGCAAGTTAATCTTGAGAAGAGATAAAATAAATCTAAATATTTTTCTTTCCAACTCATTCTTCTACAAAATGATAGTCAACCTTAATATTTTCACAATTCAATTTTTGAATAAATAATAAAAAATTAATGAATAAAAATATATTTGAAAATGGGGTTAAGACAACATAAAATTTAAAGTTTGAAAATGAAATTATTAAATTTGAGAGTCAATTAGTCAATAATTAAATAATTAAGAAGTTGAAGACTTTAATTAAAATTTTGGATTAGTTTAATTAATAAAATCGGATGTTTAATTAAAAAATTAATAAGTTTGAGGACTTTGTTAAGTTTTGATTTAATTAACTAAAGAAATCAAGGGTGATTAGAAGCAAAATTTCAAGAGATTAAAAGACTAAGGACCATAGTGAAATTGCAGGTTTACTTTAGGAATTTTAATTGATTTTTTCAGAGATAATTTTGAATGAATTAAAAGTTGAATATTTAATTAAGGACCAAATTGAACAATCCAGAAATTAAGGACTTTTTTGTAAATAGTGTTATAATTCAGGGATTCAGTTTAAATATCCAGTGGCTAGATTAAAAGAAATTTTTTAATTACTTGATATCCAATTGTTAAATTTTCAAAGATCAGGGATCAAAATGAAAATATATATTTCTGTCTAAATGGCACAGTTGCTATGTGGAACAGTCGTGCTTGTTTTCTTCATCTCAATTCAACAGGGGAATTGAAAATCTACAACAAATCCGATCTAATCGTGGATTGAATAACAGTCCTGCAAAGGCAGAACTGGTTGGTGGGAAAGCGACTCGATCTCTGTAACAGGGAGAGCAGAATAGGGGAAAGGGGACAAAAACTCAGAGAAAAAAACCAGCGAACGAAAGTGCATAGACGAGAACTGGCATTGACCATCGTCTTCATAGTCTTCAGTAACCAGCCTCCAGAACCAAAGGCAGCAGAACAAGGAATCAGACACAAGGAAAAACCGAAGAAGAAAACAGGAAGAGAGGGAAAAAAACCTAGGAAACAGAGCAGAAAAACAAAACCAAACAAGCACAAATTCGTAGAGAAAACGCAAGCAGAAAACCCAAAAGACCAACATTGACATCACCGTCTTCTTCATCCTGCAGACCGGAGACAGACACAGACCAGAGACAGACAAACACACCAAACAGAGAAGAATAGAACACGTAGAAGCGGGGAATATCAAGTAATCGTTGCGCGGTAACCATCCCTTTGCGCTCATTCATCTCGAAAGCAATCTCAGGTAAGGTAAGCTTTCTTTTTCCTTTTCATTCTTGTTCACGCGTGCTTTGCCCAGCCTAGCCCATTTGGGCTGAGCTCAAAAAATAAAAAAATAAAGATGTGTGTATGTATAAATAAAAAAATATAAATATGAATTTATTGTTTTTATTTATTAAAACCAGAATCACAATAAAAATAATTATTCAAATTTATTTAATTATATTTTATTTAATTACATAAATATAAAAATATGCATATAAAAAATAAAATAAAATAAATTTATTGATTTATTCACTGACCTCATAGTTAGGAATAAAAAATACTGATGTAATTTTATTTTATTTTATTGAATTTTACTTTTGTTTAGCTACAAAAAAAAAATTTGTGTATGTGTAAAAATTAAATTTATTTTATTTGTTTATTCACTGATGCTAAAGTCAGAAATAAAAAAAATTGATTTAATTTTTTTTTATATAGCTACGTAATATTTACCAACATTAGAGTTGGAAATATCCATAATTGAATATTCAATGGTGTCAGAGTCAGGAATATTACACACAAATCATCGTAGCGTAAACCAACAAAATATTAGTAATTTATGACAAAATCAACAAAGCAGCCTGTCTCAGGCAGGTTATTCAAAGGATGATAATATCTTTCTTTCTGCGTAACCAGTCTCGTACCATAAAATCTCTGTTGACCAGTTAGGATTTCTAGTAACCATAATACTAGGTTGCGACTCCTTAAAACAAACCATTCCTCGTCAAAGAATAGGATGTCAGAAATCCTTTTTTTCGAACTGAGTTATTTTTATGGCCGCCATAATGTTTGAAAGTGACAAACATGTTTAGTACGAACATGAAAGATAGGTTTTGCAGATAGATAAGTAATGCCTAGATTATCGCACAAATAGTAGAGGCAGAGGTAGAAAGAATCTATAGATCTCTTAATAAATACTGAAGTCAGATAACCTCAGTAGTTTCATTTGCTAAGGCTTTATACTCAACCTTGGTAGAGAAGTGAGCAAATGTTCGCTTCTTGCTTAATTTCCATGAAATCAGCATTTGACCAAAAAAACAAGGTAATCATCCGTAAACTTACGATTATCAATACTACCTGTCCAATCTGCATATGTGAAGCCTAGGTTGCGACTCCTTAAAACAAACCATTCATCGTCAAAGAATAGGATGTCAAAAATCCTTTCTTTCGAACTGAGTTATTTTTATGGCTGCCACAATGTCCGAAAGTAACAAACATGTTTAGTACGAACATGAAAGATAGGTTTTGCAGATAGATAAGTAATGCCTAGATTATCGCACAAATAGTAGAGGCAGAGGTAGAAAGAATCTATAGATCTCTTAATAAATACTGAAGTTAGAAAACCTCAGTAGTTTCATTTGTTAAGGCTTTATACTCAGCCTAGGTAGAGGAGTGAGCAAATGTTCGCTTCTTGCTTAATTTCCATGAAATT
>NW_011502576.1:15233-18773 GCF_000495115.2 Populus euphratica | reverse complement strand
GGGCCCAACTGCGTATTCACCATAAACTCGTTGGATTGTTAAATGTTAATGGTTGTTATGATAAGTTATTGTCTTTTCTTGATCATGTTGTGGAACAGGAATTTCTAATATTTTCTGCACGACAAATTATAATCTCTGCTGCTATTGCTGAACAACTGATTGACCAACTACAATCTTTCATTCTTGTAGTTGATCCCTCCATGAATTGGTAATCTAAGGAAAGCCATAAAAAGCTTAGATTTGATTTGAGTCTTTATTTGTGAACAAGAATTTCTAATATTTTCTGCACGACAAATCATAATCTCTGCTGCTATTGCTGAACAACTGATTGACCAACTACAATCTTTCATTCTTGTAGTTGATCCCTCCATGAATTGGTAATCTAAGGAAAGCCATAAAAAGCTTAGATTTGATTTGAGTCTTTATTTGTGAATTTTTGTGTCTTTTAGTTTTATTATTGTGTTTGAGTCTTTATTTGTGAATTTTTGTGTCTTTTGGTTTTATTATTGTGTTTTGTTGTTACTTATATTTGTTTAAGTGTGTTTTAGGTTATCAATATTCGTTATTTCAGGTGATGTCTTCTATGCTCTAACTTTCTATTTTAGAACTTTAAGGACAATATCTCGTTTTGGTTAGGGAGAGAAGGTAGTAGTTGACAGAAAAAAAATTAACTAACTGTGTTTTCCATTTCATAAAGCATATGTAAAATTGTTGTTACTAGGATGGTAAAGTAAAGATGGGTTGCACATTGAATTATTACATTATTTATGTTCTTTTGTTAAAGGTAATAACTAAGGAAAAGAGATAGTATATAATTTGCAATAAAAAAAAATGATGATAATAAATATTTAGATAAGTTTGGTTTCGTAGCCTCCCTAACATAAGCAATTAAGCCCGAAGGGGTGTTTTAACACCTAATACCCTAAAGTCAATTGACTTGGGAGTTATTGGCTCAACGCTTGTTACATGGGTTAATGAGAAAAGCTTAAGGGAATTAAACATTGCACTATTTATGTATCAGTATCTGCAACTCGAGTTATTAAGCTAGTAGGGGTGTGTCTTAACACCTAATGCCCTAAGACCAACTGGTTTGGGATTCATTAGTCGAAAGCTCGTTACATAGGTTAAAGGTGTGTTGTGTTTTAAGTTACATGTATATATAAAAAAAGAAAAAAAATCATAACCCAAGGAAGTTAACCTTAAACATTAGAATAAGAATTTTGTTTTCTTCCAAGTAAAGATCCATAATTATGTGTTGATATAATGAGCACAAAAGAAAGGTTTATTAATATCTTATTTAAAAAATATTGAGAAAATATATAAATTTAATGAGAGTTTGTTTATCTGGATAGAATAATGAAAGTTGAATGATGAATACATTACTTTGTGGAATTTTCAAATTGTTTTTCTATTTTAACGCTTTGATTACTAGGAACTAGTAATAAGCTGGTTGGGGTGTGTGTTTAGTACTTAACAATGCATTTTTATCAAGGTTTTATACATCATTTTGCACTTGAAGTATCAATAACTTCTTAACTAAAACATGTTTTATAATAACATATCTAATAATATAAGATACCTTTAATTTGTGGTAAATATTTATTTTAAATGCAAGCCTATCACATAAATAAAAGGATTGATTGATGAATTTAAGAACTAAAATTAAAAGGACAAAGAGATGGCCAAACTTAGAAAAGAGATGCCGGTGCAGTCCAAACCAGAACACTGTTCCGTAATTGGGTCATATTTGGAGCTGTAGATCTCGAATTTAGTTCTACTTTATATAGATGAAAAGGTAAGACATAGGTCTACAACTTTCACTTGGAACCTAATATTTAGAAATGTCATTTTTAAGTCCAAATTGTAGTAACAACAAAGAAGTCCGAATCTGTCATCTAACCCAAGCACTGTTCAGTGTTTGGCCCATATATGAAGTTCTAGAAGTCCAAATGATCTCAATTGTTTACCCTAGAAAGCTGAGATAATTTCCTACAACTTTCATGTTTTCAAGTGGTTCCAATTTTGACATTATGAATGACATTGTGGGTAGACAAAAAAAGATAGGGATTGTCACCAATTCAAGAATTGGCCACCCTCTTATCAATTAGTCATTAAATCAATAGTTCCTAATTTTGGCCTATAAAAGAAGGCATTTGCCATGCATTTAGGCATCTTAGTTTTCAAATCAAGATCATGTTCTTGCTTTTTCTCTTTGTATTTTTGTAATGTTTAAGTTTTGCTTTTATTAATATCAAGTTTATACCTTTCAATTCATTTTCTTTACTTAGTTAACTTTTATCTCATTTATGTTCTTATCTTGTTTATTTATTTTTCTTTCTTTCATTATGTTTAGTTAAGTTTATTATGTCAAGGTGAAAAGGTTACACTAATGGTGTAAGAATAAGTATAGTGTAAACTTAATATGGACTTTAATGTTTGATACTAACATGTTTTGTATTTGTTATCTTGTTCACTCTTTAATACTTTGCTTGTTAAATGACTAATCTAGATTTATGTTGTATAACACTTGGTATAACAAATACTTGGCACTTTTATAACCCATACTATATGGTATAACCAACACCTAAGCTATGAAAGGAACTTGATTTGTTATTAACATAAGTTATAATCATGAATGTCTGACGAGATTTACAAGTATTAACATTAATCGAATAAGATGACTAATGTAATCATGTTAACAATTTATAATCTAATTGGAACCTCCTTGGCATTTGGTTTCCAATTTAGTAATAAGATTTTATACTATACTTGTTTGACATACCATTAGTGGATCCTCTAACCTTAACATTTATTGTTATCATTGTTTAATCCTTACATTAATTTTCCATCTCAAAGTTCTCATCAACTTCTTCTTCTTCTTCTTCTTCTTCTATTACTACTACTACTACTACTACTACTACTATTATTACTATTACTACTATTACTAGTATTGTTGTTGTTGTTGTTGTTGTTGTTATTGTTACTCTTGTTATCGTATTATTGTTATTTATAATTTATATAATTAACCTCCCTGTGGTTCGACCTTGGTCTTGCCGAGTTATTTATTACTTCGATACTCCTGTATTTGGAAGAAGACATCAATCTTTTGGTTATGTCAATAACCATTATTTGTGTTTTTTACATAAATACATTTACAAATTTCATTGATTTTAAACTTATTTGACAACAAAACCTAGTAAAAAATTTCATCCCATTATTTAGGTTGTTATTTCAAACCATATAATGATTTGACAAGCTTGCAAGCTTTTTTTTTTTGTCCACTAACAACAAATCCCTTAAGTTGTTCCATATAAACCCTTTCATCGAGGTCATCATTTAAAAAAACTATTTTTTACATCTATTTGATGTATTTGATGTTTGTTAATAGTTGTGATATCTATTATTATTCATATAAAAGTTATTTTTGCAAAAGTAAATACTTATAAAAAATAGTCCATATTTTTTTGTTGTATAAAGCCTTTAATAACAATTTAGCTTTATATTTGTCAATAATTGATTAGTACTTAAAAGTGCATTTTT
>NW_011502576.1:0-14413 GCF_000495115.2 Populus euphratica | reverse complement strand
TACTACTACTACTACTACTACTACTACTATTATTATTATTATTATTATTATTATTATTATTACTATTGTTGTTGTTGTTATTGTTGTTTTATAATTGTTGTTTATAATTTGTACAATTAACCTCCCTGTGGTTCGACCCCGGTCTTGCCGGGTTATTTATTACTTCGACACTCCTGCACTTGGGAGAAGACATCAATCTTTTAGTCGTGTCAAGTTTTTGGCGCCGTTGCCGGGGAGGTAAGTTCTTGTATAAATTATAGTATTTATTTTATTTTCTCTTTTCACTTTTCTTGTATATAACTTTGTTTCTTTTCTTTTGTTTCTTTTTATTTTGTTTTCTTCCTCCTTCTTTTGCTTTCTTGTTCTTCTTTTTATTTTATTCCTACACGTGCATGAGAGTGTGGTCACGTACATCAAGTGGTAGACTTTGTAGGGTATCCTCATCATTTTCAGAAAATATGGCCGAAGAAGATAATCAATCACTTCATAATGAGAATAATGAGAATAACCGTGCTAGAACACTTAGAGACCACATGAATCCCACAAGAACAAGTGCACCATCATGCATAGTTTTTCCTCCTGATGCATCTCATTTTAATTTTAAACCAGGTATTATTCAACTTTTACCTTCTTTTCATGGTTTGGAATTGGAAAATCCATACTTGCATTTAAGGGAATTTGAGGAGGTCTGCAACACATATAATAATTTAAATTGTAGCATGAACACCATTAGATTAAAGCTTTTTCCTTTTTCATTAAAAGATAAAGCTAAAACATGGCTACAAAATTTAAGACCAGGATCCATTCGTGCTTGGGATGAAATGCAACAACAGTTTTTAAAGAAGTTTTTTCCATCTCATAGAACAAACTCTTTCAAGAGACAAATCACCACTTTCACTCAAAAACCAGGAGAAACATTTTACCAATGTTGGGATAGGTATCGAGACTTGCTTAGTACTTGCCCTCATCATGGTTTTGAAACATGGAGATTGGTTTCACATTTCTATGAAGGGTTAACACCTAAAGATAGGCAAATGGTTGAATTGATGTGCAATGGAACTTTTGAAGATAAAGACCCTGATGAAGCAATGGAGTACTTAGACTTGTTAGCTGAAAATGCTCAAAATTGGGACACCGCGGGTACATATGAGGCACCGAGTAAAACTCAACCTCATACATCTAGTGGAGGTATGTACAACCTTAGGGAAGATCATGACCTTCAAGCCAAGTTTGCATCTTTAGCTAGAAAAGTCGAGGCACTAGAATTGAAAAAGAGTGGTCAATTAAAATCTGTTGAAAACATTGTGTGTCAAATCTGTGAAACAAATGAACACTCAACCAACGATTGTCCAACCTTGCCTTCTTTTAAAGAATGTCTCCATGAACAAGCCCATGCTTTAAACAGTTTTCAAAGGGCCAACCACAACCCATACTCCCAAACATACAATCCTGGTTGGAGAAATCACCAAAATTTTAGTTGGAAGAGTGACAATGCACAAACTTCACAACCACCGTTTCAAGCACACCATAATTTCCAAAATTCTCATGGATATGCACCTCCTTATGCTCCACCTCCTACAAGAAATTTTGAGGAAACTTTGTATGCATTCATTGAAAAGCAAGAGACAATCAATACTCAACTTGCTCAAAACATGATAGATTTTAAAGATACTCTTGCTAAATTAACATCTGCTCTCAGTTTCCAAGAGAAAGGTAAGTTTCCATCTCAAACACAACAAAATCCCAAAGGGCAATACAATGCAAATGCAAGTAGTTCCGGAAGCCAACACATGGATCAAGTCAAATCAGTCACTACTCTGCGCAGTGGTAAGGTTATTGAAAAACCCTCTCTTGAACCTTATGAGAAAGATGATGAGTCAATCTCTGAGGGTAAGGAAGGGGTTGAATCTGAAAATTGCAAAGAAACGACTGATTCACCGCCAGCACTTCCATTTCCTCAAGCCATGACCAAACAAAGGAAAGTCAATCACAATTCTGAAATTTATGAAATTTTCAAACAGGTAAGGATCAATATACCTTTGCCGGATGCTATTAAACAGGTTCCTTCCTATGCTAAATTTTTAAAAGATCTATGCACTATGAAGAGGAAACTGAATGTGAAAAAGAAAGCCTTTCTAGCCGAACAAGTAAGTGCTATTCTCCAGAACAATAATGCTTTGAAATATAAAGACCCTGGTTGTCCTATAATTTCTTGCTTTATTGGAGAGCATAAAATTGAAAGAGCCTTACTTGATCTTGGTGCTAGTGTGAATTTACTTCCATATTCAGTTTTTCAGAGTCTCAATCTAGTTGAGTTAAAACCAACTTCTACAACTCTTTTACTTGCCGATAGATCTCTAAAAGTGCCTAGAGGAATAATTGAAGATGTGTTAGTACAAGTCGATAAATTCATTTATCCTGTGAATTTTATTGTCTTGGACACACAACCTGTTGAAGTATGTAATTCATTTCCTGTTATTTTAGGACGTCCATTTCTTGTAACTTCTAATGCATTGATTAATTGTAGGAATGGATTGATGAAGCTATCATTTGGAAACATGACATTGGAGATGAATATTTTCAACATTTGCAAGCAACCTAGAGATGATAATGATTTACAGGAAGTGGACTTTACTGAAAAATTAATTCATGATCAATTTCCAACCACTTTCAATGAAATTGAGATTGATGAATCTGATGATTTGCAAATGATTTATTTTCAGGAAGAATCAAAGATAAGTAATTGGAGGCCACAAATTGAGGAATTGCCATCATGATCAATTAAGTCCATACCTTCAAGTGTTCAACCACCAAAACCTGATTTGAAGTCGTTGTCATCCAATCTCAAATACTCATTTTTAGGAGAAAATAAAACTTTTCCGGTAATAATCTCTTCCAAACTTAATGCACATCAAGAAGGTAAGTTATTACAAACTCTGAAAATGCACAAAAATGCATTAGGATGGACCATAGCTGATATAAAAGGAATTAGTCCTTTGATTTGTACACAAAAAATTTATTTAGAGGAAAATGTTAAACCCTCTAGAGAAATGCAACGAAGGCTAAATCCTAATATGAAAGAAGTAGTGAAAAATGAAGTTATTAAGCTTCTAGATAATGAAATCATTTATCCTATTTCTAACAGCAAATGGGTAAGTCCTACCCAAGTTGTACCCAAGAAGTCTGGAGAGAACAATGATTTAATTCCCACTAGAACTGTTACTAGTTGGTGTATGTGCATTGACTATAGGAAACTTAATTCAACGACTAGAAAAGATCATTTTTCTTTACCTTTCATGGATCAAATCCTAGAAAGAGTTGCAGGTCATGAATTTTATTGTTTCCTAGATGGCTATTCGGGTTACACCAAATTGAAATTGCATTAGAAGATCAAGAGAATACTACTTTCACATATCCATTTGGTACATTTGCATATCAAAAGATGCCTTTTGGATTATGTAATGCACCAACCACATTTCAAAGATGCATGCTTAATATATTTAGTGATATGGTTGAACATTTTTTTGAGATTTTCATGGATGATTTTTTTTGTTTTTGGCGATTCATTTGATGATTGTTTGACTAACTTAGAAAAGATTTTGACCAGGTGTGAAGAGAAGAATCTTGTGCTAAATTGGAAAAAATGTCATTTTATGGTAACAAATGGCATTGTACTTGGTCATATTGTTTCATCAAAAGGAATCGAGGTTGACAAATCTAAAATCGAGTTAATTGCAAACTTGCCAACACCAAAATCTCTTAAAGATGTTAGATCATTCCTAGGACATGCTAGTTTTTATAGAAGGTTCATCAAGGATTTTAGTGTAATATCTAAGCTTTTAAGTAACCTTCTAACAAAGGATACTATTTTTGAATGGACTAAACATTATGAAGAAGCCTTTGTTAAAATTAAAAACTTGCTTACTTGTGCTCCTATCATTCAACCTCCCGATTGCTCATTACCTTTTGAAATAATGTGTGATGCTAGTGATTATGCCGTTGGTGCTATTTTGGGACAAAGAAAAGATAAGAAACCTTATGCAATTTACTATGCAAGTAAAACTTTAAATAGTGCTCAAATGAATTATACCACCACTGAAAAAGAATTACTTGCAGTAGTATTTGCATGTGAAAAATTCAGATCTTATCTTGTTGGCTCACCTGTTGTTGTTTTTAGTGATTATGCAGCATTAAAATATCTTCTTTCTAAGAAAGATTCTAAGGGTAGATTGGTGCGGTGGATTTTATTAATTCAAGAATTTGATATCACAATCAAAGATAAGAAAGGTAGTGAAAATGTTGTCGCAGATCACTTGTCAAGATTGACAACAGATTCGAAAACTGACATCACACCAATCGATGACTACTTTCCCGATGAATCTTTACTTTCTGTCTCTACAATGCCTTGGTTTGCTAATATTGTCAATTTTCTTGTTTCAAGACAATTACCAGCTCATTGGAATACCCAAGATAGAAGAAAGTTCTTGAACGAAGTGAAGAACTTTTATTGGGATGATCCTTATTTATTCAAATATTATCCTGATCAAATATTTTAAAGATGCATTCCTAACAATGAGGTAAGTAGTGTCATTAAATTTTGTCATTTCTCATCAAGAAAGACAACTGCGAAAATCTTACAAAGTAGATTTTATTGGCCCACCATGTTCAAAGACTCACATGCATTCTGCAAGTCTTGTGAAAATTGTCAAAAGTTGGGATCAATTTCAAAACGTCACATGATGCCTTTAAATCCTATTATTGTCATTGAGATCTTTGACTGCTGGGGTATAGATTTCATGGGTCCATTCCTTCCATCATTTGGTTTCTTATACATATTAGTTGCAGTAGATTATGTTTCAAAATGGATAGAGGCAATTCCAAGTCAAAACAATGATCACAAAACAGTGATAAAGTTTTTGAAAAAAAATATTTTGAGTCGATTTGGAGTCTCTCGAGCCATAATAAGTGATGGTGGAACACATTTCTGCAACAAGTCATTTAAGTCTTTAATGAAGAAATATGGAATCACACATAAAGTTGCCACCCCTTATCACCCTTAAACAAGTGGACAAGTAGAGCTTGCTAATAGGGAGATCAAACATATTTTGGAGAAAACAGTGAACCCTAATAGGAAAGACTGGTCTTTAAGACTTAATGATGCACTTTGGGCTTATCAAACTGCTTATAAAACATCATTAGGTATGTCACCTTATAGACTAGTCTATGGAAAACCTTGTCACTTGCCTGTGGAACATGAACATAAAGTTTATTGGGCTATTAAAGCTTATTGGGCTATTAAAGCTTTTAATTCAAATCTGGATGATGCTAGTTAACGGCGAAAATTACAAATAAATGAGCTTGAGAAAATAAGAAATGATGCATATGAAAATTCAAGAATTCATAAAGCAAGAATTAAAGAGTTTCATGGCAAGAAAATATTGAGAAAAACATTCAATATTGGTCAAAAAGTCTTGCTTTATAATTCTCGACTACATTTATTTCCTGGAAAATTAAGATCACGATGGAGCGGTCCTTTTATTGTGAAACGTGTGTATCCATATGGGGCCTATGACATCGAGAATCCAAAGAATGACAATGTTTTCAAGGTAAATGGACATCGTCTGAAAGTTTACTTTGACAATTTTTCAGTTGAACATGACTCCATTGAATTGGGTGATCCTGTATATAAAGATTGATTTTTTTTTGTTTCTTTTTGAGTGATTTTTGCTATTTTCTCTCACCCCGGTCAAATGGCGGATAACGGTACTCTATGACTTAAGTCGGTTCTTTCAGTTTCCCATAATAACTGATATATGTGTATATATTTATGCAATTTTTTGAATCTCTCTTATTTGTGTATATATTTGTGCAATTCTTTGAATCTCTCTTCCAATTCTCATTTGAAAATGGACACTAATCTTGAAAAATTGAAAAAGTATATTCCCGCTCTTCCTCAGAATGCGATTATAAAAATTTACCGTGCTAGATGTGCAAGATTGAGATTGTTAATGAATCATGGAATCTCTGAAGATATTCGCTGGTTGATTGGAGCAAAGGTCCGATTATTAGGTGAGTCCTCTAACTCCTTCAGTTCACACATGCCTGGAACAGGTAAAAACACTTTTGTAACGAAACAACGTGCAAAACGACTGAAAGCCTGTCATCGATGTGCTAGATGGACTTGTAATACACAATGTTGTTCTTTAGGAATGGTATCTATAAACCGTGATGATAAAATACAATTCATTAAGGATGGCATGAGTAAGGAGTCTTTAGATAATCTTCTATTGACTCTTGAGACCTATCTTAGTGGAGATGTGCATCGTGTAATTCATGATTTATGACCACTATTTCATAAAGAACATAATCGACTTAGTCTTGGGAATCTGACTAAAAAAGACTCTATTTGCCAGTTTTTAAGAAAACTGGATGGGAAGCCTATCCCCAACCCATAGAGGGCGTTTAAGCCGTTCTTGGACGTAAAACCAAGGGAAGATATGAGCCACAATCATAACTACCTGTAAATACACATGCTTTTTTAAAAGTAAATAAATAAATAAAGAGAGAGAGAGAGAGTGTGTGAGACTCTAGCTGGCCTACATATAGTTGGTATGATTGCCTTTCTAATTTCTCATCTATAAAATCCTCTCTTCCTTCCTTTCATTTCTACTCAACCCATACATTCAACAAATACAAAAGTGTGTAGAAATGGCAAGTTCCTCAGGTCATCATATAAGAAATATTTGTGTTTTTGGTGGATCTAGTCCTGGGAAAGAAAAGGAGTTTTTAGAATCAGCAAATCATCTTGGTCAAGTGCTAGCTGAGAGAAAGATTCATTTAGTGTATGAGGGAGGTAGTCTTGGGTTAATGGGAGGTGTGTCCATAGCTGCATTTTTAGGAGGTAGTCAAGCTTTGGGGGTTGTCCCCAAAGCTTTAGCAAAAGGGGACATCATTGGAAAAATAATTGGAGAAGAATTTCAGGTCTCCACAATGTCAGCTCGAATGAATGCAATGTTTAACCATGTTGATGCCTTCATTGCTTTACCAGGTGGTCTAGGCACATTGGAAGAAATCTTTCATATTTCCTCTTGGGCCCAACTGCATATTCACCATAAACCCATAGGTTTGTTAAATGTTAATGGTTATTATGATAAGTTGTTGTCTTTTCTTGATCATGCTGTGGAACAGAAATTTCTAACATCTTCTGCACGACAAATCATAATCTCTGCTCTACTGCTGAATAAGTGATTGATCAACTACAATCTTTCATTCTTGTGATTGATCCCTCCATGAGTCGCATAAATTGGTCATCTAAGGAAAGCCGTAAAAAGCTTAAATTAGATCTAAGCCTTTATTTGTGAATCTTTATGTCTTTTGGTTTTATTATTATGTTTGGTTGTTTCTTATATTTGTTTCAGTGTATTTCAGGTTTGTCAATGTTTGTTATTTCAGATGTTTTAGGTTTGTCAGTGTTTGTTATTTTAGGTGATATCTTCTATACTCTATCTTTCTACCTTAGAACATTGAGGACAATGTCTCGTTTTGGTTAGGGGGAGAGGGTAGTAATTGATAAAAAAATAAAATTGTTTTCCATTTCATAAAGCATATGCAAAATTGTTGTTACTAGGATGGCGGAGTAAATGAGCTCTTTTGTTAAATTGACTCTTGAGATGCATCTTAGTAGCCATTCTTAATAAGGTCTATCATAATACTTGAAATATTCAGGTTTACAAACTCTTGCATTATTATCACTTAATTCTGCTCATATACTTATTTAACATGTATTCTTAAACCTTAATTTACACACACACACTATAACATATGATTATGGGTTGCATGTTGGATTATTACATTATTTATGTTCTTTTGTTAAAGGTAACAACTAAGGAAAAGGGATAGTATATAATTAAAAAAAAAGGAAAAAAAAAGAAAAAAAATAATGATAATAAAAATGTAGATAAGTTTGGTTTTGTAGCCTCCCTAACCTAAGCAATTAAGCCCGAAGGAGTGTTTGAACACCTAATAGCCTAAATTCAACTGACTTGGGAGCTATTGGCCCAACGCTTGTTACATGGGTTGAGGAGAAAAGCTTAAGGGAATCAAACATTACACTATCTACATATCAGTATCTGCGACCCGAGTTATTAAGCTCGTAGGGGTGTCTTAACACCTAATGCCCTAAGACCAACTAGTCTGGGAGTCATTAGCTGAACGCTTGTTACATGGGTTAAAGATGCATTGTATTTTTAAATTATATGTATATATATTTTTTATAAAAAAAAGAAGAAGAAAAAAAAAGACAAAAATAATAATCCCAACCCAAGGAAGTTAACCTTAAATATTAGAACAAAAATTTTGTTTTCTTCCAAGAAAAGCATCATAATTATGTGTTGATACATTGAGCATAAAAGAAAGGTTTATGAATATCTTGTTAAGAGGTATTGAGCAGCTATATAAATTTAATGAGAGTTTGTTTATCTGGATAGATTAATGGAAGTTCAATGATGAATACCTTGCTTTGTGGAATTTGCAAATTGTTTTTCTATTTTAACACTTTGATTACTAGGGACTAGTAATAAGCTGGTTAGGGGGTGTAATTAGTACTTAAAAGTGCATTTTTATCATGGTTTTATATCATCATTTTGCACTTGAAGCATCAATAACTCCTTAACTAAAACGTTTTATCATGGTTTTATATCATCATTTTGCACTTGAAGTATCAATAACTCCTTAACTAAAGCATGTTTTATAATAATATATCTAATAATATAAGATACCTTTAATTTGTGGTAAATGTTCATTTTAAATGTAGGTCTATCACATAAATGAAAGGATTGATTGATGACTTTAACAACTTAAATTGCAAGGGCAAAGAGATGACCAAAATTAGAAAAGAGATGTCAGTGCAATCCAAACGGGAACACTATTCGGTAATTGGGTCATATCTAGAGCTATAGATCTCAGATTTAGGTCTACTTTATATGGATGGAAAGGTAAGATATAGGCCTACAACTTTCATATGGAGCCCAAGATCTAAAAAGGCTATTTTCAAGTCCAAATTATAGCAACAACAAAGAAGGCCGAATCTGTCCTCCGGCCCAAACACTGTTCAGTATTTTGGCCATATCTGGAGTTCTAGAAGTCCAAATGAGCTGAATTGTTTACACAAGAAAGCTGAGACAATTGCCTACAACTTTCATGTTTTCAAGTGGCTCCAATTTTGACGTTATCAATGACGTTTTGGGCAGACAAGAGAAGATAAGGATTGTCACCAAGTCAAGAGTTGGCCACCCACTCATCAATTAGTCATCAAATTTTGGCCTATAAAAGGAGGCATTTGCCACCCACCCACTCTTTTCTTTTTCTTGGGTAGGTCACTAACACGACTAAAAGATTGATGTCTTCTCCCAAGTGCAGGAGTGTCGAAGTATGATCTTGATCTTGATCTGGAAAGATTACAAAAAATAGAAAGAGAGAAAGCAAGAGCATGATCTTAATCTGCAAACCAAGATGCCTAAATGCATGGAAAATGCCTCCTTTTATAGGCCAAAAAAAGCAAAGCATAAACATTATAAAAAATACAAAAAAAGCAAAGCATAAACATTACAAAAAATACAAAGAGAGAAAGGAACAACATGATCTTGATCTGGAAACCAAGATGCCTAAATGTATGGCAAATGCCTCCTTTTATAGGCCAAAATTGGGAACTATTGATTTGATGACTAATTGATGAGTGGGTGGCCAACTCTTGACTTGGTGACAATCCTTATCTTCTCTTGTCTGCCCAAAACGTCATTGATAACGTTAAAATTGAAGCCACTTGAAAACATGAAAGTTGTAGGCAATTGTCTCAGCTTTCTTGTGTAAATAATTTAGCTCATTTGGACTTCTAGAACTCCAGATATGGCCAAAATACTGAACAGTGCTTGGGCTGGAGGATAGATTCGGGTTTATTTGTTGTTGCTATAATTTGGACTTGAAAATGGGTACCGAACAGTGCTCGGGCTGGAAGACAGATTCGGGCTTCTTTGTTGTTGCTACAATTTGGACTTGATAATGGCCTTTTTAGATCTTGGGCTCCATATGAAAGTTGTAGGCCTATGTCTTACCTTTCCATCCATATAAATTGGACCTAAATCTGAGATATATAGCTCTAGATATGACCCAATTACCGAGCAGTATTCCGGTTTGGATTGCACCGACATTTCTTTTCTATGTTTGGCCATCTCTTTATCCTTGCAATTTAAGTTCTTAAAGTCATCAATCAATCCTTTCATTTATGTGATAGGCCTGCATTTAAAATGAACATTTACCATAAATTAAAGGTATCTTATATTATTAGATATATTATTATAAAACATGGTTTAGTTAAGGAGTTATTGATACTTCAAGTGCAAAATGATGATGTAAAACCATGATAAAAATGCACTTTTAAGTACTAATCAGTCACCTATTACAATAAGACCACACTACATACATTTGTAGTTCCAGTTGAATGAGGTCACCAAATGGGATCTCAGGTAGCTTTGGTTAAAGGGAATCGCCAGATGGGATTCCAAGTTGATCGTGCTACAAGCATAGTTTTTTGGTTTTAGTTAAAGGAAGTCACCAGAAGGGATCTCAGGTTGGCTCAACCACAACACAGATATCAGCTTCGGCTAAAGGAAATCACCAGATGGGATTTCAGGTTGGCCAAGATACAAATATAGATTTTTTGGTTCTTAGATGGAATTCCAAGTTAATCTAATCGAAGTGAGAAGTTTGAGGATCGCTAAATTAGGATCTCAACATGACTAAGTTTTGATTGTAGTTTTGGGTTGAATGGGAATTGCTATAAAGACAAAGTTTCAGATTGATCAAGCTTCGACAATATCGGTTTGGGGAAGTTCAGTTTTGTTTATCTTTATAAAACTTACTATGCAAAAGCCCTACTTCATCAGCATTATAAAAAAGGAGCATCTGTTGTAACCCATTTTTGGGTCCCCACAAATAAAATAAATAATAATAATAATAATAATAATAATAATAAACCAAAATAGTTTCGTTTCTCTCACCCTGCATGCTGCCCCGAAAACCAAAACCCCATGGCTAGAAAATAATGTCGGTGTGCCCTGCAAAGCCACGCCTATTGGAGACCTCACCCGATATCCCCTATTGCCCACGTGTAACAACAACCTGCTCACCCCTAGCCTATAAATGCTACTCTTAACACCAACAAAAGGTGGGGGAAGAGGATTTTTTGGACGAGAGAGGGCTCTTTTGAAACTGAAAGGGGAGGGAAGTTTGAAACGAAAAGAGCCACTGTGAGAGGTGAAAAAGAGAGGAAACAAAATAGAAAAAGAGAGGGGGAGAAAATAGGGAAGCTTTGAAACGAAGGGAGCACCATTGAAGAAAAGGCAGTGACCAACGCCTTTGTAAGGACAAGAAGAACTGTGCCTCACTCCTGGATCCGCTGCCATTCCCTTTCACTAACACTACCAATAACAGCAGCACCATCACTGGAAAGAAGTCACACAGAACGCAACAAAGAAGAGGAAAAGCAACCATAGCCAATCGCCGAGACACCAACGCCACCTGGAGCATGAACACAGCAGCACTACCCATGCCACCACCATCCTTCCTCAGCTCATCACCTTCCAGCCACACGCCGCGCCACCATAAAAGAAAAATAGGAGCCTGCACCTCTATGCAAGCAAAGAAAGCAGTAGTAAGGCATTACCCGACACTAAGAACAACTTACCATCTTCTTCCCAGCCACTGCAACACCACCAGGAACAGAGAACGTCCTCTCCACCACCACCAACTACCACTACCCTCCCAGTTGACAACAGCCCCGCAAAAAGTAGAAGGAGGAAATAGAAACAGAGGAGAACAGAACTGAAGAGAAAAACGCAGAGAAGAAGAGGAAGAAGGGTCGACCACCGTCCAAGCCACTCCCCAGGCCACCACCACTAGCACCTCCACGAAGCTACTGAAGAAAGAGAAGAACATTGTTGATAGAGAGAGCAAAGGAAATAAAGAGAAGAAGCAACGCCAAAACAGTAAGGAAGAGGAAGAGCAGCTGCAGCAAACACAACCACCAAACTAGCCACCGGCACTACCGTTAACTCATCTACCCAAGCGCATCATCACAAGTAATGCTTCCCATTGTTCCCCTTTTGATTGATTGTTTTCTTGCATGCAGAACGTGCACTATACATGTTATACAAGCAAATAGCAGCCCAACCCATGTGGCTGGGGCTAATTCCAGCCTTGTAGAAAATAGGCCCATTTTATTTTGGGCTGATTTTAGCCCAATCTCCTTTTAGACCAAGTTCGGTCCAGTCAAAAATTCTAAAATTCCAAATAAACCTTTTGAAAAATCTATGATTTTCCACAATTTCATTACTACATTTTGATCAATATCGGGTTGTATTTTTTTACTGTAAAGATACAAATCCGGTATTAAAATACCTGGTTTTCATCAAGACATAAAACATAAAATAAAAGAATATTTTGTTTTCATGCATACAGCCTAGTCTCTCCAAAATATATATATATATATGTGTGTGTATAAATCATCACATTATATTTTCATACAATAGAGAAAAATTTCAAAAAATATATGTATTAGCATACATTTTGACTTTAATAACTAGTTTATTGAAGCCATGAGAACTAGAACAATATTTCAAAAATTCCAAAAAAAATTATTTTGTTTTCTTTTAATATTTGGGATTACGATCTTATACATTAATGAAAGAAAGAGAAATAAATAAACAAAATAAGAACATAAATAAGATAAAAGTTAACTAAGTAAAGGAAAGGAAATGAAAGGCATAAACTTGATATTAATGAGAGCAAAACATAAGCAATACAAAGATACAAAGAGAGCAAGCAAAAACATGATCTTGATCTGGAGACCAAGATGCCTAAATACATGGTAAATGTCTTTTTTTATAGGCCAAAATTAGAAATTATTGATTTGATGACTAATTGATGAGTGGGTGGCCAACTCTTGACTTGGTGATAATCCTTATCTTCTCTTGTCTGCCCGAAACGTCATTGATAACGTTAGAATTGGAACCACTTGAAAACATGAAAGTTATAGGAAATTGCCTCAGCTTTCCAAATATATATATATATAGAGAGAGAGAGGTCATTTGGACTTCTAGAACTCCAGATATGGGCCAAACACTAAATAATATTCGGGCTGCAAGATAAATTCAGACTTCTTCGTTGTTGCTATAATTTGGACTTGAAAATGATCTTTTTCAATTTAGGCTCTATATGAAAGTTGTAGGCCTATTTCTTACATTTCCATCCATATAAACTACACCTAAATCTAAGATCTACAACTCCAGATATGATCCAATTACTGAACAGTGTTCCAATTTTGACTACACCAATATCTCTTTTCTAATTTTGGTCATCTCTTTTTCCTTTCAATTTCAGTTCTTAAACTCATCAATCAATCATTTCATTTATGTGATAGGCCTGCATTTAAAATAAATATTTACCATAAATTAAAGGTATCTTATATTATTAGATATGTTATTATAAAACATGCTTTAGTTAAAGAGTTATTGATACTTCAAGTGCAAAATGATGATATAAAACCATGAAAAAAAATGCACTTTTAAGTGCTAATCACACCCCCTAAACAACTTATTACTAGTCCCTAGTAATCAAAGTGTTAAAATAGAAAAATAATTTGCAAATTCCACGAAGTAAGACATTCATCATTCAACTTCTATTAATCTATCCAGATATACAAACTCTCATTAAATTTATATATCTGCTCAAAAGCTCTTAAACAAGATATTAATAAACCTTTCTTTTCTGCTCAATATATCAACACATGGTTATAGGGCTTTACTTGGAGGAAAACAAAATTTTTGTTCTAATGGTTAAGGTTAACTTTCTCGGGTTGAGATTTTTTTAAAAAATATATATATACATGTAACTTAAAATACAATGCATCTTTAACCATGTAACAAGCTTTAGGCTAATGACTCCTAGACTAGTTGGGCTTAGGGCATTAGGTGTTGAGACACCCCTACGACCTTAGTAACTCGGGTTGCAAATACTGATACGTAGATAATGCAATGTTTGATTCCCTTAAGCTTTTCTCCTCAACCCATGTAACGAGCGTTGGGCCAATAGCTCCCAAGTTAGTTGACTTTAGGGTATTAGATGTTAAAACACCCCTTTAGGCTTAATTGCTTAGGTTATGAAGGCTACGAAATCAAACTTATCTACATTTTTATTATCATCTTTTTTTTACAATTTATATACTATCCCTTTCCCTTAGTTGTTACGTTTAACAAAAGAACATAAATAATGTAATAATCCATTGTGCAACCCATAATTATATGTAAAAGTATGTGTGTGAAAATTAAAGTTTAAGAATACATGTTAAATGAGTATATGA
>NW_011502573.1:0-18798 GCF_000495115.2 Populus euphratica | reverse complement strand
AGTGACTTTATATATGCATTTACATATCACGTCACAACATGAGATAGATTTAAAGTCATTCATAATGGTGGTGTTGTCATTTTAGGAACCAAAAAAATTCTAGTACCATTAACACATCTAGGTAGAGTATTGATATCAAAGAAGTACCTCATATCAGCAATGAAGTCTCTACCAACAATGTCCTAATTTCTCTTAAAGAAACAATGATGTATAACTATATGGACTAGTGATTAGTAATTAAAAGTGCATTTTTATCAAGGTTTTATATTATCATTTTGCACTTGAAGTATCAATAACTCTTTTAACTAAAGCATGTTTTATAATAATAAGTTTGATACCATAAGATACTTTTAATTTATGGTAAATGTTTATCATAAATGCAAGCCTATCACATAAATAAAAGGACTGATTGATAAGTTTAAGTATTGAAATTGAAAAGACAAATAAAGGGCCAAACTTAGAAAAGAGATACTGGTGCAGTCTAAACTAAAATACTATTTAGTAATTAGGTCATATCTAGAGCTATAGATCTTAGATTTAGGTTTGCTTTATATGGATGAAAAGCTAAGACAATGGCCTAAAACTTTTATAGGAAGGCAAGACTCAGTTTTTTTTTAGAAGTCCAAATCTTAGCAACAACGAAGAAGTCTGAATTTGTCCTATAACCTAGACACTGTTTAGTGTTCAACCCATATCTCGAGTTCTAGAAGTCGAAATTATCTTAGTTTTTTTCCTAGAAAGTTGAGACAATTTCCTACAACTTTCATGACAAAGTTGGTTCAAATTCTGATGTTATCAATAATGTTTTATTCAGACAAAAAGATAAGGATTGTCACCAATTCAAGAGTTAGTCATCCACTCAACAATTAGTCAACAAATCAATAGTTCCCAACTTTCATAAGTTTGCCATCCATTTAGGCATCTTGATTTCCAGATCAAGATCATGCTTTTGCTTTTTCTCTTTATATTTTTATAATGTTTAAGTTTTGCTTTCATTAATATCTTGTTTATGCTTTTCATTTCCTTTTCTTAGTTAACTTTTATCTTATTTATATTCTTATCTTGTTTATTTATATTTCTCTTCTTTATTATGTTTAGCTAAGTTTATTACGTCAAGGTGAAAAGGTTACACTAATGGTGTAAGAATAAGTATAGTGTAAACTCAACATAGACCTTAATGTTTGATACTAACATGTTTTGTATTTGTTATCTTGTTCACTTTTAATTCTTTGCTTGTTAAATGACTAATCTAGATTTATGTTGTATAACACTTGGTACAACAAATACTTGGCACTTTCATAGCCTAACCGTATGATATAACCTACACTTGTACTATGAAAGGAACTTAATTTCTTGTTAACATAAGTTATAATCATGAATGTCTAATAATATTTACAAGTATTAGCATTATTCAAATAAGATAACTAATGTAATTATCTTAACCATTTATAATCTGACTGGAACCTCCTTTGTGTGTGATTTTCAGATGAATAATAAGAGTTTATACTATGCTTATTTGAAATATAATTAGTGAATCCTCTAACATTAACATTTGTTTTTACCATTTTTTAATCCTTACATTGATTTTCCATCTCAAAGTTCTCATCAACTTCTACTTTTTTTTAATTACTATTATTATTATTAGTATTATTAGTAACACTACTACTACTAATACTACTACTATTATTATTGTTGTTATTATTATTGTTATTTTATTTTTAATTATAATTTATATAATTAAACTCCCTGTGGTTTGACCCCGATCTTGCCTAGTTATTTATTACTTCGACACTCCTACACTTGGTAGAAGACATCAACTCGGGACCTTATCATTCGATATGAAAAATAAGGCTTCATTGATCTCATCAGTTATGATGCATGATTCTAATATAGGGGTGCTTTAAACAGTTTCCAAAGGGCCAACCACAACCCATACTCCCAAACATACAACCCTGGTTGGAGAAATCACCCAAATTTCAGTTGGAAGAGTGAGAACAACAATGCACAAACTTCACAACCACCGTTTCAAGCACACCATAATTTCTAAAATTCTCATGGATATGCACCTCCTTATGCTCCACCTCCTAGAAGAAATCTTGAGGAAACATTGCATGCATTCATTGAAAAGCAAGAGACAATTAATACTCAACTTGTTCAAAACATGACAGATTTTAAAGATACTCTTGCTAAATTAACATCTGCTCTTAGTTTCCAAGAGAAAGGTAAGTTTCCATCTCAAACACAACAAAATCCCAAGGGGCAATACAATGCAAATGCAAGTAGTTCCGGAAGCCAACACATGGATCAAGTCAAATCAGTCACTACTCTGCGCAGTGGTAAGGTTATTGAAAAACCCTCTCTTGAACCTTATGAGAAAGATGATGAGTCAATCTCTGAGGGTAAGGAAGGGGATGAATCTGAAAATTGCAAAGAAAAGACTGATTCACCGCCAGCACTTCCATTTCCTCAAGCCATGACCAAACAAAGGAAAGTCAATCACAATTCTGAAATTTATGAAATTTTCAAACAGGTAAGGATCAATATACCTTTGCTGGATGCTATTAAACAGGTTCCTTCCTATGCTAAATTTTTGAAAGATCTATGCACTGTGAAGAGGAAACTGAATGTGAAAAAGAAAGCCTTTCTAGCCGAACAAGTAAGTGCCATTCTTCAAAACAATAATGCTTTGAAATATAAAGACCCTGGTTGTCCTACAATTTCTTGCTTTATTGGAGAGCATAAAATTGAAAGAGCCTTACTTGATCTTGGAGCTAGTGTGAATTTACTTCCATATTCAGTTTTTCAAAGTCTCAATCTAGGTGAGTTAAAACCAACTTCTATATCTCTTTTACTTGCCGATAGATCTATAAAAGTGCCTAGAGGAATAATTGAAGATGTGTTAGTACAAGTCGATAAATTCATTTATCCTGTGGATTTTATTGTTTTGGACACAGAACCTGTTGAAGCATGTAATTCATTTCCTGTTATTTTAGGACGTCCGTTTCTTGCAACCTCTAACGCATTGATTAATTGTAGGAATGGACTGATGAAGCTATCATTTGGAAACATGACATTGGAGATGAATATTTTCAACATTTGCAAGCAACCTAGAGATGATAATGATTTACAAGAAGTAGATCATATTGACGAATTAGTTTATGATCAACTTGAATCTACTTCAAGTAAAAATGAATTGGATGAAACTGAAGATTTGCAAATGATTTATTTTGAGGAAGAAATCACGGATGAAACAAGCACCGAAAATGTTGATGCAAATCTTTTGTCAACAATGACAACAGATTTGACATCTGACATCACACTAAAGGATGATTACTTTCCTAATGAATCCTTACTTTCTCTTAGTCCAATGCCTTGGTATGATAAAAATATCAATTTTCTTGCTTTAGGAGATTTGCCAGCTGATTGGAGTACTCAAGACAAAGAAAAGTTTTTGAACGAAGTGAAGAATTTTTATTGTGATGACCCTAACTTATTCAAATATTGTCCTAATCAAATATTTCAAAGATTCATTCCCGACAATGAGGTAAGTAGTGTCATTAAACTTTGTCATTCTGAAGCATGTGGGAGTTATTTTTCGTCAAAAAAGACAGCTGCAAAAATCTTTCAAAATGGATTTTATTGGCCCACCATGTTCAAGGACATACATGTATTCTGCAAAACTTGTGAAAATTGTCAAAAAATTGACACTGGTCAAAAAGTTTTGTTTTATGATTCTCAACTCTATTCATTCCCTAAAAAGCTAAGATCAAGATGGAGCAATCCTTATGGGGCCTGTGATATTGAGAATTCAATGAATGACAATGTTTTTAAGGAAAATGGACATCGTTTGAAAGCTTACTTTGATAATTTTCCTAGTGAAAATGAATTAGCTGGTTTGAATGATCTTGTAGATAAAGGTTGATTATTTTGTTTTTCTCACATTTTCTTTTTTGTGTTTCTTTTTGAGTGATTTTTGCTAGTTTCTCTCACCCCGGTCAAATGGCGGACAACGGTACTCCGTGACTTAAGTCGGTTCTTTCAGTTTCCCACAATAACTGATATTTGTGTATATATCTGTGCAATTCTTTGAATCTCTCTTCCAATTCTCATTTGAAAATGGACACTAATCTTGAAAAATTGAAAAAGTATTTTCCCGCTCTGCCTCAGAATGCGATCACAAAAATTTACCGTGCTAGATGTGCAAGATTGAGATTATTAATGAATCATGGAATTCCTGAAGATATTCGCTGGTTGATTGAAGCAAAGGTCCGATTATCAGGTGAGTCCTCTAACTTCTTCATTTCACACATGCCTGGAACAGGTAAAAGCACTTTTGCAAAGAAGCGTCGTGCAAAACGACTGGATGTCTGTCATCGATGTGCTAGATGGACTTGTAATACACAATGTCGTTCTTTAGGAATGGTATCTATAAACCGTGAAGATAAAATACAATTCATTAAGGATGGCCTGAGTAAGGAGTCTTTAGATAATCTTCTATTGACTCTTGAGACGCATCCTAGTGGAGATGTGCATCGTGCAATTCATGATTTATGGCCACTATTTCATAAAGAACATGATCGACTTAGTCTTGGGAATCTGACTAAAAAAGACCCTGTTTGCCAGTTTTTAAGAAAACTGGATGGGAAGCCTATCCCCGACCCATAGAGGGCGTTTAAGCCGTTCTTGGACGTAAAACCAAGGGAAGATGTGAGCCACAATCACAACTACCTGTACATACACATGCTTTTTTTTCAAAAGTAAATAAATAAATAAATAAAAAGAGAGAGAGAGAGAGAGTGAGACTCCAGCTGGCCTACATATAGGTGTTATGATTGCCTTTTTAATTCCTCATCTATAAAACCCTCTTTTCCTTCCTTTCATTTCTACTCAACCCATACATTCAACAAATACAGAAGTGTGTAGAAATGGCAAGTTCCTCAAGTCATCAAATAAGAAATATTTGTGTTTTCGGTGGATCTAGTCCTGGGAAAGAAAAGGAGTTTTTAGAATCAGCAAATCATCTTGGTCAGGTGCTAGCTGAGAGAAAGATTCATTTAGTGTATGGGGGAGGCAGTCTTGGGTTAATGGGAGGTGTGTCAATAGCTGCATTTTTAGGAGGTAATCAAGTTTTGGGGGTCGTCCCTGAAGCTTTGGCACAAGGGAACATCATTGGAAAAACAATTGGAGAGGAACTTCAGGTCTCCACAATGTCGGCTCGAATGAATGCAATGTTTAACCATGCTGATGCCTTCATTGCTTTACCAGGTGGTCTAGGCACATTGGAAGAGATCTTTCATATTTCCTCTTGGGCTCAATTGCACATTCACCATAAACCCATAGGTTTGTTAAATGTTAATGGTTATTATGATAAGTTGTTGTCTTTTCTTGATCATGCTGTGGAACAGGAATTTCTAACATCTTCTGCACGACAAATCATAATCTCTGCTGCTACTGCTGAACAGTTGATTGACCAACTACAATCTTTCATTCCTGTGATTGATCCTTCCATGAGTCGCATAAATTGGTCATCTACGGGAAGCCGTAAAAAGCTTAGATTGGATTTGAGCCTTCATTTGTGAATTTTTGTGTCTTTTGGTTTTATTATTATGTTTTGTTATTTCTTATTTTTGTTTCAGTGTGTTTCAGGTTTTGTCAGTGTTCGTTATTTCAGGTGATATCTTTTATACTCTATCTTTCTACCTTAGAACATTGAGGACAATGTCTCGTTTTGGTTGGGGGGAGATAGTAGTTGATAAAAAAAAAAATGTTTTTCATTTCATAAAGCATGTGCATAATTGTTGTTACTAGGATGGCAGAGTAAAGGAGTTCTTTTGTTAAAGTGACTCTTGAGACGCATCTTAGTAACCATTCTTAACAAGGTCTATTATAATACTTCCTGAAATATTCAGGTTTACAAACTCTCGTATTGTTACCACTTAATTCTGCTCATATACTTATTTAACATGTATTCTTAAACCTTAATTTACACACACACACTTTAACATATGATTGTGGGTTGCATATTGGATTATTACATTATTTATGTTCTTTTGTTAAAGGTAACAACTAAGGGAAAGGGATTGTATATAATTAAAAAAAAAAAAAATGATGATAATAAAAATGTAGATAAGTTTGATTTCGTAGCCTCCCTAACCTAAGCAATTAAGCTCGAAGGGGTGTTTTAACACCTAATACCCTAAAGTCAACTGACTTGGGAGCTATTGGCCCAACGCTTGTTACATGGGTTGAGGAGAAAAGCTTAAGGGAATCAAACATTGCACTATCTACATATCAGTATCTGCGACCCGAGTTACTAAGCTCGTAGGGGTGTCTTAACACCTAATGCCCTAAGACCAACTGGTCTGGGAGTCATTAGCTGAAAGCTCGTTACATGGGTTAAAGATGCATGATGTTTTTAAAGTATATGTATATAGAGTTATAAAAAAAAAAAAAAAAAAAAAAGACAAAAATAGTAATCCCAACCCAAGGAAGTTAACCTTAAACATTAGAACAAAAATTTTGTTTTCTTCCAAGAAAAGCCCCATAATTATGTGTTGATACATTGAGCACAAAAGAAAGGTTTATTAATATCTTGTTAAGAGGTATTGAGCAGATATATAAATTTAATGAGAGTTTGTTTATCTGGATGGATTAATGGAAGTTAAATGATAAATACCTTGCTTTGTGAAATTTGCAAATTTGTTTTCTATTTTAACGCTTTGATTACTAGGGACTAGTAATAAGCTCGTTGGGGGGTGTGATTAGTACTTAAAAGTGCATTTTTATCATGGTTTTATATCATCATTTTGCACTTGAAGTATCAATAACTCCTTAACTAAAATATGTTTTATAATAATGTATCTAATAATATAAGATACCTATAATTTGTGGTAAATGTCTATTTTTAATGCAGGCCTATCACATAAATGAAAGGATTGGTTGATGACTTGAAGAACTTAAATTGCAAGGATAAAGAGATGGCCAAACTTAGAAAAGAGATGTCGGTGCAATCCAAACCGGAACACTGTTCGGTAATTGGGTCATATCTGGAGCTACAGATCTCAGATTTAGGTCCAATTTATATGAATGGAAAGGTAAGACATAGAAGATTTAGGTCCAATTTATATGGATGGAAAGGTAAGACATAGGCCTACAACTTTCATATGGAGCCCAAGATCTAAAAAGGCCATTATCAAGTCCAAATTGTAGCAACAACAAAGAAGCCCGAATCTG
This sequence comes from Populus euphratica, assembly GCF_000495115.2. NCBI lineage: Eukaryota > Viridiplantae > Streptophyta > Magnoliopsida > Malpighiales > Salicaceae > Populus > Populus euphratica. The sequence continues at coordinate 11,565 of NW_011502573.1, read as the reverse complement.
TCTTCCAGCCCGAGCACTGTTCGGTATTTTGGCCATATCTGGAGTTCTAGAAGTCCAAATGAGCTGAAGTTTTTACACAAGAAAGCGGAGACAATTGCCTACAACTTTCATGTTTGCACCTGGCTCCAGTTTTGACGTTATCAATGATGTTTTGGGCAGACAAGAGAAGATAAGGATTGTCACCAAGTCAAAAGTTGGCCACCCACTTATCAATTAGTCATCAAATCAATAGTTCCCAATTTTGGCCTATAAAAGGAGGCATTTGCCATGCATTTAGGCATCTTGGTTTCCAGATCAAGATCATGTTCTTCCTTTCTCTCTTTGTATTTTTTATGCTTTGCTTTCATTAATATTAAGTTTATGCTTTTCATTTCCTTTCCTTTACTTAGTTAGCTTTTATGTTCTTATTTTGTTTATTTATTTTGCTTTCTTTCATTATGTCTAGCTAAGTTAATTATGTCAAGGTGAAAAGGTTACACTAATGGTGTAAGAATAAGTATAATGTAAACTTAATATGGACTTTAATGTTTGATACTAACATGTTTTATATTTGTTATCTTGTTTACTCTTTAATACTTTGCTTGTTAAATGATTAATCTTGATTTATGTTGTATAACACTTGGTACAACAAATGCTTGGCACTTTCATAGCCCATAATGTATGGTATAACCGACACCTGAGCTATGAAAGGAACTTGATTTGTTGTTAACATAAGTTATAATCATGAATGCTTGACGAGATTTACAAGTATTAGCATTAATTGAATAAGATGACTAATGTAATCATGTTAACAATATATAATCTGATTGGAACCTCCTTTGTGTGTGGTTTCCAATTCAATAATAAGAGTTTATACTATACTTGTTTTATATACCATTAGTGGAACCTCTAACCTTGACATTTGTTATTATTATTGTTTAATCCTTACATTATTATTCCATCTCCAAGTTCTCATCATCATCTTCTTCTTCTCTTTCTTTATTATTATTATTATTAGTACTACTACTACTACTACTACTACTATTATTATTATTATTATTATTATTATTATTATTATTATTATTATTATTGTTATTGTTGTTGTTATTGTTATTGTTATTGTTGTTGTATTATTGTTATTTATAATTTGTACAAATAACCTCCCTGTGGTTCGACCCCGGTCTTGCCGGGTTATTTATTACTTCGACACTCCTGCACTTGGGAGAAGACATCAATCTTTTAGTCGTGTCATTAAGAATGGTTACTAAGATGCGTCTCAAGAGTCACTTTAACAAAAGAACTCCTTTACTCTGTCATCCTAGTAATAATAATTATGCACATGCTTTATGAAATGAAATTTTTTTTTTCAACTACTACCCTCTCCCCCCAACCAAAATGAGACATTGTCCTCAATGTTTTAAGGTAGAAAGATAGAGTATAGAAGATATCACCTGAAATAACGAACACCGACAAACCTGAAACACACTAAAACAAAAATAAAAAATAACAAAACACAATAATAAAACCAAAAGACACAAAAATTCACAAATGAAGGCTCAAATCCAATCTAAGCTTTTTACGGCTTTCTTTAGATGACCAATTTATACGACTCATGAAAGGATCAATCACAGGAATGAAAAATTGTAGTTGGTCAATCAATTGTTCAGCAGTAGCAGCAGAGATTATGATTCGTCGTGCAGAAGATGTTAGAAATTCCTGTTCCACAGCATGATCAAGAAAAGACAACAATTTATCATAATAACCATTAACATTTAACAAACCTATGGGTTTATGGTGAATGTGCAGTTGAGCCCAAGAGGAAATATGAAAGATCTCTTCCAATGTGCCTAGATCACTTGGTAAAGCAATGAAGGCATCAGCATGGTTAAACATTGCATTCATTCGAGCTGACATTGTGGAGACCTGAAGTTCCTCTCCAATTGTTTTTCCAATGATGTCCCCTTGTGCCAAAGCTTCAGGGACGACCCCCAAAACTTGACTACCTCCTAAAAATACAGCTATTGACACACCTCTCATTAACCCAAGACTGCCTCCCCCATACACTAAATGAATCTTTCTCTCAGCTAGCACCTGACCAAGATGATTTGCTGATTCTAAAAACTCCTTTTCTTTCCCAGGACTAGATCCACCGAAAACACAAATATTTCTTATTTGATGACTTGAGGAACTTGCCATTTCTACACACTTCTGTATTTGTTGAATGTATGGGTTGAGTAGAAATGAAAGGAAGGAAAAGAGGGTTTTATAGATGAGGAATTAGAAAGGCAATCAAACACCTATATGTAGGCCAGCTGGAGTCTCACACAGTCTCTCTCTCTTTTTATTTATTTATTTATTTACTTTTGAAAAAAAGCATGTGTATGTACAGGTAGTTGTGATTGTGGCTCACATCTTCCTTTGGTTTTACATCCAAGAACGGCTTAAACGCCCTCTATGGGTCGGGGATAGGCTTCCCATCCAGTTTTCTTAAAAACTGGCAAACAGGGTCTTTTTTAGTCAGATTTCCAAGACTAAGTCGATCATGTTCTTTATGAAATAGTGGCCATAAATCATGAATTACACGATGCACATCTCCACTAGGATGCGTCTCAAGAGTCAATAGAAGATTATCTAAAGACTCCTTACTCAGGCCATCCTTAATGAATTGTATTTTATCTTCACGGTTTATAGATACCATTCCTAAAGAACGACATTATATATTACAAGTCCATCTAGCACATCGATGACAGACTCCTAGTCGTTTTGCACGACGCTTCTTTGCAAAAGTGCTTTTCCCTGTTCCAGGCATGTGTGAAATAAAGAAATTAGAGGACTCACCTGATAATCGGACCTTTGCTTCAATCAACCACCGAATATCTTCAGGAATTCCATGATTCATTAACAATCTCAATCTTGCACATCTAGCACGGTAAATTTTTGTAATCGCATTTTGAGGTAGAGCAGGAAAATACCTTTTCAATTTTTCAAGATTAGTGTCCATTTTCAAATGAGAATTGAAAGAGAGATTCAAAGAATTGCACAAATATATACACAAATATCAGTTATTGTGGGAAACTGAAAGAACCGACTTAAGTCACGGAATACCGTTGTCCGCCATTTGACCGGGATGAGAGAAACTAGCAAAAATCATTAAAAAAAAACACAAAAACAATGTAAGAAAAACAAAATAATCAACCTTTATCTACAAGATCAATCACACCAGTTGATTCATTTTCACTAGGAAAATTATTAAAGTAAGCTTTCAAACGATGTCCATTTTCCTTAAAAACATTGTCATTCATTGAATTCTCAATATCACAGGCCCCATAAGGATTGTTCCATCTCGATCTTAGCTCTCTAGGGAATGAATAGAGTTGAGAATTATAAAACAAAATTTTTTGACCAGTGTCAATTTTTTGACAATTTTCACAAGTTTTGCAAAATGCATGTGTGTCCTTGAACATGGTGGGCCTATAAAATCTATTTTGAAAGATTTTTGCAGCAGTCTTTTTTGACGAGCAATAACTTCCACATGCTTCAAAATGACAAAGTTTAATGACACTGCTTACCTCATTTTCAGGAATGAATCTTTGAAATATTTGATCAGGACAATATTTGAATAAGTTAGGGTCATCACAATAAAAGCTCTTCACATCGTTCAAAAACTTTTCTTTGTCTTGGGTACTCCAATCAGCTGGCAAATCTCCTAAAGCAAGAAAATTGATATTTTCATCATACCAAGGCATTGGACTAAGAGAAAGTAAGGATTAGTTAGGAAAGTAATCATCGATTCGTGTGATGCTAGATGTTGAATCTGTTGTCACTGTTGACAAAAGATTCGCATCAACATTTTCGGTGCTTGTTTCATCCGTGATTTCTTCCTTAGAATAAATCATTTGCAAATCTTCAGATTCATCTAACTCATTTTTACTTAAAGTAGATTCAAGTTGATCATAAACTAATTCGTCAATATGATCTACTTCTTGTAAATCATTATCATCTCCAGGTTGCTTGCAAATGTTGAAAATATTCATCTCCAATGTCATGTTTCCAAATGATAGCTTCATCAGTCCATTCCTATAATTAATCAATGCGTTAGAGGTTGCAAGAAACGGACGTCCTAAAATAACAGGAAATGAATTACATGCTTCAACAAGTTCTGTGTCCAAGACAATAAAATCCACAGGATAAATGAATTTATCGACTTGTACTAACACATCTTCAATTATTCCTCTAGGCACTTTTATAGATCTATCGGCAAGTAAAAGAGATATAGAAGTTGGTTTTAACTCACCTAGATTGAGACTCTGAAAAACTGAATATGGAAGTAAATTCACACTAGCTCCAAGATCAAGTAAAGCTCTTTCAATTTTTTGTTCTCCAATAAAGCAAGAAATTGTAGGACAACCAGGGTCTTTATATTTCAAAGCATTATTATTCTGAAGAATAGCACTTACTTGTTCGGCTAGAAAGGCTTTCTTTTTCACATTCAGTTTCCTCTTCACAGTGCATAGATCTTTCAAAAATTTAGCATAGGAAGGAACCTGTTTAATAGCATCCAGCAAAGGTATATTGATCCTTACCTATTTGAAAATTTCAAAAATTTCAGAGTTGTGATTGACTTTCCTTTGTTTGGTCATGGCTTGAGGAAATGGAAGTGCTGGTGGTGAATCAGTCTTTTCTTTGTAATTTTCATATTCATCCCCTTCCTTACCCTCAGAGATTGACTTATCATCTTTCTCATAAGGTTCAAGAGAGGGTTTTTCAATAACCTTACCACTGCATAAAGTAGTGACTGATTTGACTTGATCCATGTGTTGGCTTCCGGAACTACTTGCATTTGCATTGTATTGCCCCTTGGGATTTTATTGTGGTTGAGATGGAAACTTACCTTTCTCTTGGAAACTGAGAGCAGATGTTAATTTAGCAAGAGTATCTTTAAAATCTGTCATGTTTTGAGCAAGTTGAGTATTGATTGTCTCTTGCTTTTCAATGAATGCATTCAATGTTTCCTCAAGATTTCTTCTAGGAGGTGGAGCATAAGGAGGTGCATATCCATGAGAATTTTGGAAATTGTGGTGTGCTTGAAATGGTGGTTGTGAAGTTTGTGCATTGTTGTTCTCACTCTTCCAATTGAAATTTGGGTGATTTCTCCAACCAGGGTTGTATGTTTGGGAGTATGGGTTGTGGTTGGGCCTTTGGAAACTATTTAAAGCATGGGCTTGTTCATGGAGACATTCCTTAAAAGAAGGCAAGGTTGGACAATCGTTGGTTGAGTGTTCATTTGTTTCACAGATTTGACACACAATGTTTTCAACAGATTTTAATTGACCACTCTTTTTCAATTCTAGTGCCTCGACTTTTCTAGCTAAAGACGCAAACTTGGCTTGAAGGTCATGATCTTCCCTAAGGTTGTACATGCCTCCACTAGATGTGTGAGGTTGAGTTTTACTCGGTGCCTCATAAGTACCCGCAGTGTCCCAATTTTGAGCATTTTCAGCTAACAAGTCTAAGTACTCCATTGCTTCATCAGGGTCTTTATCTTTAAAAGTTCCATTGCACATCAATTCAACCATTTGCCTATCTTTAGGTGTTAACCCTTCATAGAAATGTGAAACCAATCTCCATGTTTCAAAACCATGATGAGGGCAAGTACTAAGCAAGTCTCGATACCTATCCCAACATTGGTGAAATGTTTCTCTTGGTTTTTGAGTGAAAGTGGTGATTTGTCTCTTGAAAGAGTTTGTTCTATGAGATGGGAAAAACTTCTTTAAAAATTGTTGTTGCATTTCATCCCAAGCACGAATTGATCCTGGTCTTAAATTTTGTAGCCATGTTTTAGCTTTATCTTTTAATGAAAAAGGGAAAAGCTTTAATCTGATGGTGTTCATGCTACAATTTAAATTATTATATGCGTTGCAGACCTCCTCAAATTCCCTTAAATGCAAGTATGGATTTTCCAATTCCAAACCATGAAAAGAAGGTAAAAGTTGAATAATACCTGGTTTAAAATTAAAATGAGATGCATCGGGAGGAAAAACTATACATGATGGTGCACTTGTTCTTGTGGGATTCATGTGGTCTCTAAGTGTTCTAGCACGGTTATTCTCATTATTCTCATTATGAAGTGATTGATTATCTTCTTCGGCCATATTTTCTGAAAATGATGAGGATACCCTACAAAGTCTACCACTTGATGTACGTGACCACACTCTCATGCATGTGTTGGAATAAAATAAAAAAGAAGAAGAAAGCAAAAGAAGGAGGAAGAAAACAAAATAAAAAGAAACAAAAGAAAAGAAACAAAGTTATATACAAGAAAAGTGAAAAGAGAAAATAAAATAACTATTATAATTTATACAAAACTTACCTCCCCGGCAACGGCGCCAAAAACTTGACACGACCAAAAGATTGATGTCTTCTCCCAAGTGCAGGAGTGTCGAAGTAATAAATAACCCGGCAAGACCGGGGTCGAACCACAGGGAGGTTAATTGTACAAATTATAAACAACAATTATAAAACCACAACAACAACAACAACAACAACAATAATAATAATAATAATAATAATAGTAGTAGTAATAATAATAATAAAGAAAGAGAAGAAGAAGAAGATGATGATGATGATAACTTAGAGATGAAATATTAATGTAAGGATTAAACAATAATAATAACAAATCTCAAGGTTAGAGGTTCCACTAATGGTATATCAAACAAGTATAGTATAAAGCATTATTATTCAATATTAAACCTGAGACAAAGGAGGTTCCAATCAGACTATATATTGTAAACCGTGCTAGTTTTGTCATCTTATTCAATTAATGCTAATACTTGTAAATCTCGTCAAGCATTCATGATGTTTACTTATGTTAACAACGAATCAAGTTCCTTTCATAGCTTAGGTGTCGGTTATACCATACATTATGGGCTATGAAAGTGCCAAGCATTTGTTATACCAAGTGTTATACAACATAAATCAAGATTAGTCATTTAACAAGCAAAGTATTAAAGAGTGAGCAAGATAACAAATATAAAACATGTTAGTATCAAACATTAAAGTCCATGTTAAGTTTACATTATACCTATTCTTATACCATTAGTGTAACCTTTTCACCTTGACATAACTAACTTAGCTAGACATAATGAAAGAAAGCAAAATAGATAAACAAAATAAGAACATAAAAGTTAACTAAGTAAAGGAAAGGAAATGAAAGGCATAAACTTAATATTAACGAAAGCAAAGCATAAACATTACAAAAAATACAAAGAGAGAAAGGAAGAGCATGATCTTGATCCGGCTTCATATTTGCTTAAATGCATAACAAATGCCTCCTTTTATAGGCCAAAATTGAGAACTATTGCTTTGATGCCTAATTGCTAAGTGGGGGGCCCACTTTTGACTTGGTGACAATCCTTATCTTCTCATGTCTGCCCAAAACGTCATTAATAACATCAAAATTGGAGCCAGTTGTAAACATGAAAGTTCTAGACAATTGTCTCAGCTTTCTTGTGTAAACATTTCAGCTCATTTGGACTTCTAGAACTCCCGATATGGCCAAAGTACCGAACAGTGCTCGGGTTGGAAGACAGATTCAGGCTTCTTTGTTGTTGCTACAATTTGGACTTGATAATGGCCTTTTTAGATCTTGGGCTCCATATGAAAGTTGTAGGCCTATGTCTTACCTTTCCATCCATATAAATTAGACCTAAATCTGAGATCTGTAGCTCCAGATATGACCCAATTACCGAACAGTGTTCCAGTTTGGATTGCACCGACATCTCTTCTCTAAGTTTGATCATCTCTTTATCCTTGCAATTTAAGTTCTTCAAGTCATCAATCAATCCTTTCATTTATGTGATCGGCCTGCATTAAAAATAGACATTTACCACAAATTATAGGTATCTTATATTATTAGATACATTATTATAAAACATATTTTAGTTAAGGAGTTATTGATACTTCAAGTGCAAAATGATGATATAAAACCATGATAAAAATGCAGTTTTAAGTACTAATCAACTAGTAATAAATTGGTGGAGGGTGTGATTAGTACTTAAAATTGCATTTTTATCAAGATTTTATATTATCATTTTGCACTTGAAGTATCAATAACTCTTTAACTAAAGCATGTTTTATAATAACATATCTAATAATATAAGATACCTTTAATTTATAGTAAATGTTCATTTTAAATATAGGCCTATCACATAAATGAAAAGATTGATTGATGAGTTTAAGAACTGAAATTGAAAGGACAAAGAGATGGCCAAACTTAGAAAAGAGATGTGGGTGCAGTCCAAATCAGAACACTGTTCGATAATTAGGTCATATTTGGAGTTTTAGATCTCGGATTTAGGTCTACTTTATTTCGATCGAAAGGTAAGAGATAGGCCTACAACTTTAATAGGAGCGCAAGATTTGAAAAGGCCATTTTCAAGTCCAAATTATAGCAATAACAAAGAAGTATGAATGTGTACTGCAGCCCGAACACTGTTTAGTGTTTGACCCATATCTTGAGTTTTAAAAGTCTAAATGACCTCCATTTATTTTCCTGGAAAGCTGAGATAATTTCCTACAACTTTTATGTTTTTAAGTAGTTCCAATTCTAACATTATCAATGATGTTTTGGGTAGACAAGAGAAGATAAGGATTGTCACCAAGTCAAGAGTTGGTCACCCACTCATCAATTAGTCATCAAATCAATAGTTCCCAATTTTGGCTTATAAAAAGAGGTATTTTTTATGCATTTAAGTATCTTGGTCTCCAAATCAAGATCATGCTCTTGCTTTCTCTCTTTATATTTTTGTAATGCTTAAGTTTTGCTTTCATTAATATTTTGTTCATGCCTTTCATTTCCTTTTCTTTACTTAGTTAACTTTTAACTTATTTATGTTCTTATCTTGTTTATTTATTTTTCTTTCTTTTATTATGTTTAGTTAAGTTTATTATTTCAAGGTGAAAATGTTATACTAATGGTGTAAGAGTAAGTATAGTGTAAAACTTAACATGGACTTTAATGTTTGATACTAACATGTTTTATATTTGTTATCTTGTTCACTCTTTAATACTTTGCTTGTTAAATAACTAATCTAGATTTATGTTATATAACACTTGGTACAACAAATGCATGACACTTTTATAGCCCATACTGTATGGTATAACCGACACCTGAGCTATGAAATGAACTTGATTTGTTGTTAACATAAGTATTAACATTAATCGAATAAGATAACTAATATAATCATGTTAATAATTGGTAATCTGATTGGAACCTCCTTTGTGTATGGTTTCCATTTGAGTAATAAGAGTTTATATTGTACTTGTGTGACATACCATTAGTGGATCCTCTAACCTTGACATTTATTGTTATCATTGTTTAATCTTTACATTGATCTTTCATCTCAAAGTTCTCATTAACTTCTTTATTATTATTATTATTATTATTAGTATTGTTGTTGTTGTTGCTGCTGCTATTAGTATTATTATTGTTATTACTATTATTACTTATATTATTACTTATATTATTACTATTTCTATTATTAGTAGTAGTATTACTATGATTATTGTTGTTGTTAATTTATACAATTAACCTCCCTAAAGTTTGATTTCGGTCTTGCCGGGTTATTTATTACTTCGACACTCCTACACTTGGTAAAAGATATCAATTTTTTGGTCGTGTCAGGAATCTACAAGTATCTTGTATGGCATAATTACGATTAAGCAGTACCTATCCATGGTGAGCAATGATTAGGGAGAGGAGATTAAGAGATGTACTGACTTGGGGTGAATTCAAGTTTGAATTAAAATATCGTATTACTTCTACAAGCATCATAGAGATAAAGAAAAGAGTTCCTAACACTAAAATAAGGTAACATGTCAGTGTTAAACTATGAGAGGTGGTTTCAAAAACTCTTTACTTTTGCTATTACTATGGTGTCAACTAAGCAGCATCAGATTGATATGTTAATAGATGGATTCTGACATTGACTTAAAAAGGGACTAATTTCTTTACAACCTAAAAACTATAAGGAAGTTAGTTGAGGCAACTCAATCTTCGAATGCTAAATTACAAGAGGAAAATTAAGGTGATTGTGATGGGAAACAAATAAAATTTGACAAAAAGGAAGGACATGATATTTTCTACAGGTAAACCATTTCTATCTAAGAAAGGAAAGAGGGGATTATCTTTTGGGTAGTTCAACAAAAAAAGGGGGAAATTTGCTATGAGTGGGTTCCCAAGAAAATCAGTGTAATCTGAAGGTAGAGGATTTTTTAAGGAACCTACATGCTTAAAGATTAATTTCTGTTGAGGGTTCTCTGAGACAAAGAGTGTCATCATTTCCTTTATAAAGTAAGTGCAACTAGAAGCATCCTGAGATTGTTCAGTATCAAAGGGTAGGTGTTATATCTACAAATAAGAGAGGCATAAATGGAAGGACTATAAATATCTAAGGATAGATTGTTTCTATTGTTGAGGGACAAGGCATTTTAAGAGAGAATGCCCTTTGAGGATGATGGTTCAGGGATCTTAGTTTTCAGGACAAAGTCATCAACAATCAACAATTATAAATAGGCCTAGGGGACTTACTTAGTTTGGGGGCAGTGCTACACGAGGATGACTAGAGGGCAACAAAAAAGGACTCACGAGAGGGTTTATCATCTGACATAGGATGATGTTAGAATTGCAACTAAGGTGATGGTATATATGATATAATTAAACTCTTACTCAGTTTATGTTTTGTTTGATCCGGGTGCTACTCATTCTTTTCTAGCATCTAGAATTTTGAATAAATTAAAATTAAATAAAAGTATATTAGAAAGAGAAATAGTAGTTAGCACATCTTTAGAAAAGTTTGTAGACATTAAAGATGTATATAATGAGTATGTAGTGTAAATTAGGGGAAAATTAGGATAGACTTAATTTCATTAGAGATATTTGATTTAGATATTATACAGAATGAATTGGTTGAGTACATATAAGACACAAATGAATTATTTTATGAAATTTTTAAGAGATGATGATAATGACGTGACATTGAGGGAAGAAAGGAGATTGATGCCAAATATGTGATATCAACTGTTGTGTTATACATGATGTCGGATGGCAGGTATGGCTATTGAATTTTGGAAATATTGGGAAATAATCATACAAATATTATTATTAGGGTTTAAGATCGCCACCTAGCATTATAAGTCACTAGAAAACCTAATAGTCTATGAAAATCTAGGTAGTGAGACTAGTTGTGCATAGAGAAGATACATTACTTCTAAAACACCTTACTTATAGTAAGATGTAGTGTTTTTAAACCTAGTCTGATGGTTAACCCAGTGCAAGGCCCAGGTCACAAGTTTTGATTGGGTCAACTCTAATTTTTTTTATAAATCAAGACAATGTCATTTTGTTAAAAAAAAAATAGTCAACTAGTTGTAACCAGGTTTTTGGCCTGGTCAACCCGTTGGGTCAATCTTGTGCATTCATCAATAAAAGTCACAAAATAACGAGCGTTACAAAGTGCAGGTACCTTTGTAGGACCCCAAACATCAATGTGAATGACCTCAAATGGTTTTGAACTTTTATTCAAACTT
>NW_011502555.1:0-19047 GCF_000495115.2 Populus euphratica | reverse complement strand
GAGTTGGTTCATTTTTATAGTTTATGAAATTTCAAAACAAACATGAATGTATAGTGAACGTTTTAAACAAACCATCACATTGTACCTGGAAGAATCCACCAATTTGGTTGGGTTCGGTTTATTTGAGCAATCTAGCTAGTTCTTGTGATTTGTCTGCTAATCCATGTTGGGCAACGACAAGGATGGCAATGGATTAGTTTAGAGCAAGTTTTTTTTTATGTGCATATAATTTGTTTTATCTACAACTACCATTCACGTTTAGCTAGATGATATTGAATCTAATGAAATGTATTTGTTAGATATCAATGAATATCCGATACCGTTTAGATTTTTGAAAACATTTTTTCAAGTTAAAATTAGGTGCATGTTGTATTTTAGAACAAATACTAGATAAATAGTTTGTATTCACTATGGATTGGATTAATTTTTCACAAATATATATAAAAAATATTTATATGATATTAATATTTTAAAAGAAATAAGAAAATTTTAAAAAGTTAAAAAGTTAACCCTTGTTGTTTTCGAAACCACAAAAAAAACCTAAAGGAAAATAAATAAATAAATAAAATTAAATGATAATTGATGAAATTAAAAAAAAAACTTAAAGAAAAATCAATGAAGGCTGGGTGAACTTTATAAACCAAGTCAATTTTTTAAATTCACAACTCATTAAATTATAGATATGAGCTCAACAAAATAGCTCAACACATACTAAATTAAATGTCAAATAATAAAATAAATAAATTTAATTTAATTAAAAAAACTTCTTTTAAAAAAGCTAAATTTAACAAATATATATATATATATATATATATATATAAAGAGGCAACCATTTTTATTTTTAAAATAAAGAAAAATCCTATATATAAAAAAATAAAATGCTAGAGAATGAAATTTGAAAAAAAACAATAGAGCTTCAAAAAAAAAAAAACCTAAATAAACCATATAAACCTATGTTAAACTTTCACACCCACAAATCCATCAAATTCCTAACTTAGACTCAGAGTTCAACACCTCAAAAATTAAAAGTGAAGGAATAAAATCAAGTAATTATGAAACAAGTATTTTTTAAAAAAACTAAATTTAACATAGATAAGATAAAAACCACAACAACATGTATGATTTTTAAAAGGATTAAAAAATATCATATAAAGTGAATTAAAAATAATTAAATGCTAGAGAATGGGGAAAAAAGCTTTAAAAAAACAAAGAAAAACTGTGTAAACTTCGTAAATCAGGGTTAATCTCCTAAAGTCGCAAATCATTTAATTCTAAACCCAAACACAATTAAAAAGCTAAAAACTAGTTAATTAAATGTTGGGAGATGAAAATAAAAAAATCAATCTAAAAAAATCTTGCAATGTCAAAAAATATAAAATGATAAAAAAATGATTAGATTTGATAAAAAAAATGCTAAAGAATGATGAAATTGCAATAAAAAATATTACAAAAGTCATTTTAAAAAATAGTAATCAAAACAATAGAAACCAAATATTATAGATGAAAATATTTATCGGGGATGGAATTAAAAAAATAATTTAATAAATTACTCTAGACAAAAAAAAGATTGCAATAAAGAGAATAGGGGTGAAATTGGAAAAAAAATGCTTAATTTCATAAATTATTTTAAATTTTAAAAATCATAATAAAGATAAAATCTTAAGTATAACAAACTTTAAGGGCTAATTTGATATTGTTTAAGGTTGGTATAAAAATCAAATAGAAGATAGGAAAAAAAAATGTAACATGCGCCCTCTTAGTCACATTTCGACTATATGCACCACATATACATGGAATGGATACTTAGATGCTTCGACCATCACCCTAAAATCACAGTTTTGACTGTCAGACGGTGTCATATGCACTGTTTAAAAGTGATGGACTTTGTTCACGCGTTTCTGATTTTTTTTTTAATTTCTTCATATATCAAATTAATATATTACCCTTAATGACACTTAATAATTACCAAAACATCACATCTAAATAACAAAAGAACCCTTTGGTCAAGGACAATGTTGTTTAATTTTCAAGGGGGGTAACCTATGTATTTAAAAATTAAGTCAAAGACTAAAAAGTTTATTGATCCAATTTTTTGTGTTTTTGCTTTTAATGGCAATGAAGTAATCACTTTGTGCAAAAAAATATAAAAATATTGTTAAACCTCTATCTTTATAGTAATAACTAATATGTTTTATGAAAAATACTTTTATATTTCTAAATCCAAATCCAGTTAATTTACTCAGCAGAAAGTAAAATCATCATTTAATTATGTAAATCCACAATGAAAAGCTGATTTGTTTTAGTATAGGATATAATGAAACAAACTATTTATTTAGTGAAAGTTTCCAAACAAGCCAAACTCATTTTACTAAAAACAACCATACCAATTTAGTTGGGTTTAATTTGCACTAAAAACATACTAAAATATTTGATAAAAGTTTTTAAACAAATCAACTTTTATTAAAAATAATATCAAAGTATTATTTTTCCATTATATTGGTGTTACATCTCTCATAAGGGGGGCCCGTCCCTGCAAGAAATTTTTTTCCAGTCTTTTTTTTAATAATATTTATATTTTTAACTTAAATAATTAAATAATTGAAATTTTAGCTCTTTTTAATTTTATTTTTTAGTTCCACCCTATAATAAAATAAAGTTTCAAAACTCAATAATATTTCATATTATTAATACAAATAAATAATTTTAAATCAATAATAATCATCAACATACTGACAACAAAGATATCCGCTTTTTTATTAACAAGTTGTCCCCCTTTAAACCCTATTTCCCTCTTTATTCGACTTTTCTTGTATAACTCTATTGAAGGTGGTTTTCATCCATATTATAATTTTTATAAATTAAATAGTTTGTTAAAATTTTTACTAATAAATATATAATTAAAATCTCAAGGAACATAATAAAATATAAATAACAATTAACCATCGCTGGACACCTTGCATGGTGGATAATCAGAATCGCTCCTCTGGCGTGTCATTTGACATATCAGAAATGCGACCTCGGACCAGTACTCAATGTGACACGCTACGAGTCGATAATGAATTTGACATATCACAATGGCTTTCTTATTACTGCATGTGACTAAGAAACGATCTCTGTGACCCGTAGCTGCACGTTATGGATTCTGCATCGACTAAACATTTATGGATAGGTGGCTGCTTCGATCTTGGAAGACAAAGACTCCCGCCTTTGTCAAATACCACCTGTTTTAAGTCATTGGCCTCGTCTCCTGCTTCAACACTCCAGCTGGCTTCATTTGTGATTTTGTATAAAAGAATGGCCATAATTTAATTATAGATAGCTGCACAATCCATTGTGGAACTCCTCAATTCCAGCGATGAATTCTCTATACTAAGATGTTTCTTCTTGTCTGTTACTCTAGTTATAGCAGTGTGATGGGTATTGTGATAATTTCTATAATTATTATTTAAAATAAAACAAGTTTATAAAAAATATATTTAGTTAAAATGACTGCAAAAAAGCGCATAAAATATAAAAACAAATAGATGTGCATGAATGAAAATAAAATTATTTTATTTTTTTATAAAATCAAAGTTCAAAACATAATTATAAATGAAATCTAATGAAAAAGAAATTAAAAAAGAAAAGAAAAGAATGTTTTTTTATATTTCTTATGATTTATTTTTATTTTTCTGTAACGCAATCATTTTTTTTATTTATAAATGATATTTCAATTCTTCAGAGGTTATGATCTAAAAGACTTATTTATTTATTAATATACTCAATTATTAAAAAAGAAAAGAAAGGGCCAGCGCAAGCTCCTGCTCAGGGTGGCATTCATTGAACCGAGTCCAAAAGCTTTTCTGGAAACTGATGCAACAGAAACTTTGGCTTTTTGCGATTCCTAGAAAAAATGCCATAAAACCGTCAAGTAGCACAGCAATGGACAGGTTGTCGATAAAATTGCAAAGAGAAAGTTCTGTTACATTTGGAAGGCAAAGACATGGCAAGTGGACAAGACCAGATGATAAGGAGGTGGAAGTCTCATGCAATAGAGTCCAAGAATGTCATGCAAATTGTGAAGCCAGCGCGTGGAAATCACCTTTTCAGATTGTCAGTGAAGAATACAGCTCCCTCGATGCCCTCGAAATTAATTAATGGCCACCTTTCTAGGATCAAAATTGGAATTCCATATATTTAGGAGAGTCCAGGGATCAGAATAAATAATTAAAAATAATTAGGTGACCACTGATTTTTGGGTTCTGTTTGGAACTTTTGGAGTGAGTACGGTTTGTTTTTGTATTTTTTTAAAATTATTTTTAATTTTTTAATTTAATATTTTTAGATTATTTTGATGTGATAATATTAAAAATAATTTTTAATAAATAAAAATTTATTATTTTAATATATTTTAAAAAATAATTATAATTACACTATCAAGGACGCTCGAATCCATTCCCTTGAAGGAAAGCCGGGAGCGTAAAATTTTTGTGGCTGAGTGTAGATTTTTTTTGAAAATCAGCATGCTTAAAAAAATATAAAAAATTGGTAAGCTAAAACAGGATTTTTTAAAAAAAATAAATCAACACTTTAGTGAAAATCACAAGCAGAAATAACAGCTTTTTAAAAGTCACTTTTGGTAAATGCATATTGTAGACAAAGGTTAAAATATATTTGATATTATACACGCATTTTTTTACATCATGAAAAATCTTAATTGAGAATTAGAAAGTTAAATAGCGTGTCTAATAAAACACAATGAAAATTAGACTTATAAGAGAGTAGTTTAAAAACTTGTAAATAAATTAGACTATGAAACCAACCGTTTTTTTTTGGACACTAGGTGGAAATATTTCTTTCATATGACTTTTTTTAATTGTAAATAATAGTTTTTGAGTAAAAAATAATTTTGAATAGACCACCATCAAACAATATAATATAAACTATACTGATTTTAGATAATAATATAAATTATATTTTAAAATTTTATTTAATAATTTAAATTATTGGGTTGAGATAATTTATTAAAATAGTATAAAAAATTTAATGATCAAGCGATTACAAATTTGAATATCATTATTCTTATTTATTTTATAAAAATAAAATAAAATAATGTAAATGTATATAAATTTTACATTTAAAAAATTTTTACTTAAAAAAATATATTAATAAATAATATAAATTTTAGAGCGTAGCTCCTCATGAATAAGCATCATCTTAATGGGAGCAAAAAAATAATTAACTTTTAAAACAATACTTTATATATTATTCAATGCTGGAGATCAACTTAGAAACCTATCTTAATGGAGTTAATTAGCATGTCAGTTGACTCAACTAAAGGTTGGCAAATATTTAATTGAAAAAATTACTCTTTGGTATCTTATAATTTGATCAACACCTGCTTATTAAATTTTTAAAAATTATAATTTACATTTTAAATTTTAATTTACATATACTAATTTACATTCTCTACTTAGTGCGTAAAAAAAACCAACAAAAATTGTTTAATTATTTATAAGTTTGCCACTATTTTTTATTTTTCAACTAAAGAACCCTAGTAGTGTTAAAACAACAAAAATATTATAGAGTTAAAAACTACATTTTTATTATCTCTAGTGTTAAAATTCTAAGATTTTCATAATAACAAAATTGCTATTTTATTTCAGACTTTTATCAAACATTTGGTGTTCATTACGCCAGAGAATTGAATTGAGATTGCAGATGCATCCATCTCTATTAAAACATATACAAATATCACTACAAGTTGAATTTCTATTTTCACCTCCTCGTTACAGATGAACATGCATACTCCATTAAAGTACAAATCAAGGGTTAGTTTTCATGGGAGGAAACTCATATGAGATCCTAACATGCTCTGCTTCCATTGAATACCATAACCTGGTGAGCCCTGATTATTATTGGCTACATAAATCATTCTCATTTCAATTTTCCACAAAAGTAAACAAGAATATCCTTACTCGGCGGTAAGACTCAGATCCACTTTATTTCCACAAATCAAGGGTTACTCAAAAGATTGTGTAATAATCCATTTTATCCTTTTTAGTCTTTACCGTCTATCCAAGCTCTCAAGGATCAATCTACAAAACGACGAGCTACAGAGCTCAAGTCGAGAAGAAAAGATAGAAAGCTTCAATTTAGGTTTTTTTTTTAAATGACAAATTGTTTTTTATTTGGGTTCAGATCTTCAAGCCAATAGAAAAATCGATTAAAAACACTCAATTTTAATTTTGATTTGGATTCAAATCCTCTTGAGAATATCTAGAGAGAGAAATTATGTCTTGAAGAGAAAGAATTTTTTATCCATGTTTTCTTTGGGTTTTTGGTATATTATATATGAGGAAAATTTGGTTTTTTCATCTAATTTTAATCTTCTTCTTTTTTTTATCAAACTATAGGATAATATGGATAATTTTCCCTATTTAATTCAATTTGTAAATAAAAATACAAATCAAACTGTTATAATATAAAACCGATTTGATTGAAATTTAAATTCATTTTAATTAAAAATATTAACAAAGTTTAAAGATAATTATATATTAAAATATTAAAAACAACTAATATAAAATGTGTGCCAGATAAATAAAAACTAAGGGGACCACCTGGAATTTTTTTATTTATTAATCATTATACAATTAACAAAACACAAAGGAATAGAGAAAATAATGTCCCCACACCACTATAGTTCTCATAATTTACTATGGATTCTATAATGATTTTTTTTTTCATTTTGTTATTAAACTTTTTTCCTCAACAATTACATCTTTTTACGGCCAATTAATTCAATTTTATTAGAAAAACGTAGAATTGAAAGACAAGGGACCAATATGAAAAAAAAGAAAAAGATATATATGATGGTTTCAAAATTGACTAAAAACATTTACTTTGCTTCTCTTAGTTTGCAACATACTCACTCTATATCCCTTGATTTGTTTTCAAAGCTCACTTATACAAAACTTCATTTCTTTTATTTTTTTAGTTTTTAGTTTGAGTAAAAGAGAGAAAATCACCAGATTTTAATAATAAAAAGAAAAACTTTTGAACATAAATAATTATGACTTAGACTTTCTAATTTGTTTTTGTTGTATAAATAATTTTTAATTTATTTAATTAAATACATGTATATTTATAGTTAATACTTGATTTTGAACAAAATAATATAAAGAGGAAAAATTTTGAATATAAATAATTATGACTTAGGCTTTCTAATTTGTTTTTGTTGTATAAATAATTTTTAATTTATTTAATTAAATACATGTATATTTATAGTTAATACTTGATTCTGAACAAAGAAACATAAGTTAAAACTTATATTGGAATCTTTTGCTTTTCCTCCTTCCCTCTTTTTCATAATATAAGGAGAAAAATAAGTAAGAAATTAATTTTGTTATGAATAAATGAATCGATATTTTTAATGCTTTGTGAAAAATCCCAAGTCATTGTCTAAAAAGGTCCAATAAAAAGGTATTAACCTATTAAGAGGTGGGTGAGACTTGTGTACATACCTGACATCCCTAAGTTTGGCAGAATACCAAGTCCAAATGACATATGTTTGCTCACTTTTAGGTCCAACATACCTAGATTCAATAATGTGTTGAATCCAAGTGAATATGGATTTAACAAGCAGTCAAACCCAATATAATTGGGTTTGGCCACGTGCTAGGCCTAAAAAAACATGGATCTGACAAGCTGTCAAGTCTAATATATTTGGGTTCGACCACGTGCTAAGCCTAAGCAAATATGAGTTTGATAGATTAGATATGGTCACTTGCTAAGCCCAAGTCAACGTATGCTTGACAAGATGTCAGACCCAACAAACTTCAATTCAGCAACGTGTTAAGCCCCAGCAAATGTAGGTCTGATAAACTGTCAAACCTAATATACTTAGGTTCAACAATGTGCCGAGTTCAAGTGAACGTGAACATAATGAGGTACTAGATCCAATATTATTGAGTTAGCCATACACCAAGTCCAAGTGGGTGGGGTCTAGCCAACTGTTAGACCCAATGCCGTTAGGTTCAGTCATGTATTAAGTCCATGTGAATCTTGACCTAGCAAGTTGTCAGACATTACATCTTTGGCTCAATCACATGCTTAGTTCAAATAGACATGGGTTCGACGATCTATAATACCGAACACCCTTGAAGTCAATCATTTGCTGAATCCAACTAAATATGGGTTTGGCGAGCTGTTAGACCCATCATTCTTGGAACAGTCACATGTTAAGATCAAGTAGACGCGAATCTAGCGAGTTACCAGTCTTGCTGCCTCTAGGTCTGGCTACGCGTCATGCCTAATTGGTTTGGTGGTTGTTATAGACTTATGCCAGGGCAATAAGTCTCTATTTATTTATTCTTAAAACTTTTAACATGAAATATTCATGCGAGAGATATTCTTCTCTATACATCTAGCGGTATATAAAAACACTCCTAAAGTTTACTATATTTTCATCTCATGAATGATGTATAAGAGATATCTGTCCCCATTAATATTCTGTAAGAGATATTTACCTCTCGTTAATGTCATTAGAAGAAAATAATTTTTCAGCCCCTTCACTTCATCAAAACAACAAAGTTCATAGATTATAAATATTTTTTGAATCACCTAGATAAAGAGTTCATAATTTCTATTATCTAAGTATTCAAATTTTTATTCTTAAAGTATTTACCATACAAAAACCAAGAACAAATACACATGTTCTTAGAATTTAAAATTCATTTCCGTATTTATCACAAACTCATACTAAAAAATTATTGATTTTATTATTGGATGATCCCTAAACCTCACTAAAATGAATTTTTTTTCATGTATTAATTACAAATACATTTGTTCTTAGAATTTAAAGCTTATTCCAGCATTTATTATAATCTCATATTAAAAAATCATTAATTTTATTACTGAATGATCCCTGAATCTCACTAAAATAAACTAAACTGTTTTACAAATATTAATTAATTTTTTAACAACCAACCATCTACTTTATAACCTCTAAAAAAAAATATTAACCTAAAAACATGATGAACTACCGTTCAAATATCAAACACACTTATTATTGAGCATACTTAGATTTTAAAAGATCATCATAGATGTCTTGAAACCTAAGCTACAAGTGGACAAGTTTGAGAAGAAAAGTAGTGAAATCCTCATGCAAGACGGTCCAAAATGCATGCAAAATGTGAAGATCACCCGTGGCAATCCCATCAGAAAATGTAAGAGGTCATTGTGAACGTGTGAGATTTCAGTTTCTTTTGAAACCGCCATGTAGATACTGTCTAGTAACCAGCTCCATGTTTTTAGGAGGCAAAAACCATCTTCGTGAAAACCACTGGCATGTCTTAAGAGGAACAGAGCCTCCAAACAAGGAAAATACCTGCCGCCTTAAATAGTTTTAATCACAGTCAAATCAACCAAATTACCCCACTGATGAGCCAAGCAAAAAGGTTTCTCAATTTATGATCAATAGGAAAGATTATTCGCAAGAATCATGCTTGCACTTCCTGTTAGTCCATGGCCTCCCAAAAAGATTATGCTCCAGATTTTTTTTGGATGGACAAGTAATGCTTGTACTGTTTTCAAGAGCGTTAAAATGATTATTTAAAAAAATTATTAAAAAAAATTAAAAATGATATTTTTATTTTAAAATTATTTTTAATATCAGAAGATTAAAAAAATTAATATAATAATAATAATAATAATAATTTTAAGTTAAAAAATTGAATTTTTATAAAAGGTAATCATTAATTTTTATTTATGAAGATTTTTTTTTTTTACTAAATCATCGAATGCGAGAAAAAGTGGGATTACCCCAAACAACACGTTTAAACAACAATTAAAGTAGTAAAATTCCATTCTCAAGCCTCTTCTAATATTTAATCATATTATTTACTACTAAATGTAATTGGTTCTTAGATCTCCAAGTTTTTTGAAAGTAACACTGCCCTTGCTAAAACCAAGCCGATTGACCATATAATCAGGCAAGAAATTGGTGTTTGCTCTTTAAAAAGTTTAATATATCATCGGCTAATGATTCCTTAAGCTTGATGTGAATTATGATATGTTTTCCGAACCCACCATCTTTAATTTAAAGAATAGCTTTGATGTGTCCAAAGGACATGTTCTTGGTAAATACTATTATTAAAAAATTGTATAAATTACATATTAGTTTAAGTCATTAATTTAAAATAATTATTTAAAATGATATTAAAATTTTATTGATTAAGTTGTTATAAATTCAAACTATAATATTTTTATTCTATTTAAAAAAATTTAAACATAAGATAATATATGAATCCTTGTAAATTTAAAATTTAAAAAGGTTTTGCTTGAGAAAAATATTAAAAAATTATATAAATATATCATAAACTTAAATTAGATTGATATAATTATCTGTCATATACTCGGCATGTTAATTCAAGATCTCTTATTATTATTATTATGGAAAATGATCACAGGATGAGGTTTGACGAAAATGAATAACATCTCATCATTTGTGGAGTGCATTAATTACTTAGCCTCCCATCAAAAAAAAAAAGAAGCATCGTGTTGTTTCGTTAAATAATAATAATAATAATAATAAGGGATTTGGCGGTACCAAAAACTGATGAACAACTTTTATTTCTGAGAAAATAAACGACTTAGTTACATTTATACCGGAAATGATGAGGTAATTAGCATAAAATTCGTTATTTAAAGCTGAACTCACACTAGGGTATTTTCATTGTTCTCTGGCCCCGTTGATTTTAAACCTATTAATGGTTGGATGATTTCAATCTCAACTAGATGAATCATGTTAAAAAAACAAAAAACATGCTAGACAACACAAACTCCTCCATGAATTTTGCTTTTAAAACTGCATATGGATGCGAAATAAGAAGTATATTAATATATTTTTAAATAAAAAATATTTTTTAAAAGTATTACAAAACATACAAGTATAGATATATATTGTTAAAAAATTATTTCAATTCAATAACTTAAATTTTCAGTTAAAATTTAAAAATATAATTTTTATTATTATATAACATAGCCTTTTAAAAAAAAATCATTTTGGATCGAAACTTATATAAATTCATATTATTTTATATTTAATTTTTATCAAATAAATAAAAATAATAAAATTTAAACTTATAATTACTTGTTCATCAAAATACTAATATTATATTAAAAAATAATTTTAAATAAATAATTTAAATTTTTAATATATAATTTCCATTATTTTTCGATATATAGTCGTAAACTGGCTGGCTATGACGCAGCAAAAGCAGTTTAGGTACATGGACGGCTACTAGATATTTGAACCCCTCCTCGCCCAGCACAAACATTAATATATTTTTCAACCGTCGAGTCTGCTCAATCTCATCACCCAAACAGTCGATCCATTACACAAAATTTTAATTGTTATTCCAAATGGTATCGACAACTTTTTTTTTTTTTTTAATTAACATGAATATCCAAGTTAACTTATACGCATCACAACTAATATTATTTCAAATGGTATCGACAACTTGACAATATATGGTTAGTGCATGATTCCTAGTTTCGTTTGAACATTTTATTAACTGTTTTGGTACCTGAACAAGCTCATGTATGACCAATCTAGAGTCGCTAAACATTCCCTCATGTTTTTTTTTTTAATGTTGTTTTCCTGAGGTTCATCCCCCCTGAAAATTGTCGTTGAGTCAATCAAGGTGCTCGATTATGGCCCACATAGATTAGTTTCGCAATCTAGCTACCCTGATCTCGGCTTGTGATACCTATAAAATAATATTTAGCATGGAGGCCATTGCTTGTATCAATTAGATTCCGAACCAATTATTGCCATTGAAGTTTCAACGCCCCCTGCCACAATAACATATATATAAAAAAACTGTAGGGTTATTAAAAATTTATATAATTATAAAATAAATTTTTTTAATTACTAAATATACCTCGTCTCAATATTCCATTGATCTTAATTTTTAAATCCCAAAAATCATCAAAACCAACCATTTTCACTGATACAATATGTTTAAAAGCTATCCAATTGATATTAAGTTTCAAATCTCCAAAATCATCAAAATCAATAATTTTCACCGATACAACATGTTTAAAAGCCTCTAAATTCAACTTGTTTGAATGAAATTTTATGTTTAGAATCTTTTCAAGTGTGATTGAATTTCAATATTTAAAAGTGATGTAAAAATAAATTTGATGTCAACTCCAATAATTTAAAATTCCAAAGAAAGCAAATTTAATATTAAAACTAACTTTTTAAAAATACATTTCTAGATTTTTCAAGGCTTTTGAAAAAATAAAATGAAAAGAATAAAGATAATATAGAAAATAAAATAAATTTTCTTTTATTTTTTTAAAACATGTCAATTAAAATAAAATAAATTTTGTTTTATTTTTTTAAAACATGTCAATTCAATTTATATATCAATTAAATTTAAATCAAATACTAAATAGAACTCAATATCATGATCGGAGCCGGTAGTGATTTTGCTTTTTAAGCAATAAACGAGAACGTCCCTCCGGAATAAATAAATAAACCAAGAGTAACCGACTCCATTGCTCCGACATTTAAAAACAATAAAAAATAGTAGTAGTGTGATAAATCCAATTAAGACCCAACGAGGAAGGTGGGAATCCATAGTTTACAAGGAAGAGGATACGGTCAAATTACAGACGTGGCATCCATGCAAGGAGAAAGGTCCACTAAAACATGGATGAGGTGGCAGTGCGTTCAGGCATGTGAAAAGGCAAGAAATTCAGACCAATGCCGGCATGCATCCCCTCGAAAACACCATCTTATAGCTCCCTGTTTTCAGGAAGTCATTTTTTCCACGGTTCCTTCCCGTTCTTGAAGCTAAACTGGTGACTGGCTTCTGGTTTTTGGTGTAGGACCATGGGCGCTTAATATTCTAATAATCATAATTAAGAGGGCACTAGTTATAATCAAGGGTACATTAATCTAGTTGGTTTAAAACTCTATCAGCTCAATAACTATGGACACCCCACATGCCTTAATTAAAGTATGTTTATGACACAAGACTTTGAGAGAGATTTGTGCTCGAACCCTAGATTGTCGGCAACTGGACACATTGCTTTTTGGCATTAATTAAGTGCCGCTAATCAAGTTGTCTACATGTACTTTTCGTGCCTTGATATCAAGAGGATGGTGGTGTCTTGCTATATTAGGTCATCGAGGTGTCTAGATCTGTATCTTTTCACATGGACAATATTGGGGTATTTTATTCAGTGATAATGAGTTGAGTGCTTAGGTTAGGAGATGAAGGTTGTATTTGTTGTTACAATCCCTCTATTTTTTATTAGGTCATTGTGAAGTCTAATAAAAACTTGGGCGGAATAGGCCGATTCGCTTATCCGTTGATTTATGATTAGGTTAGTCAAAAAATCTATTTTCTTTTTTTAAATAACGCTATTTCAAGGTTTATATATATATATAACCTAAAACAATATCATTTCAATATTATTATTTTTTTGCTGGCCTGACCTTTAAGTTAGGTTTTTTTAAAAAACAAAATAACTATAATGAGTATTTAATGCACATTTTAATAATATTACAAAACTTAAAACATTAATTACACTTTGATTTAGAGTCGCTAAAATCTAAATTAGTAAAAAAACATTTTCGAAGCTGATTTTTTGAAATATCATACTTTTTTCAACTGAAGCTTCCATTTATAGATAAAAAGCTTCCGCTAATATTTGTATTGACACGGCACTATTTCAAAGATAAGTGAGCATTTTTTTTATTAAAAATTTGTATACATATATATATATATATATATATATATATATATATAACAATTAAGAAATTCTGCAATACATGAGGGACATAATAAAATTTATAAAATCAGTCTTCGTAGGATACGAGAATCAGATAATACATAATAGCCGAAAACAAAGTTTCTACAAAATTAGAATACTCAAATTAATATTATATTTAAGTTAACAACTTGCAATGTACTCAGAGCTTTTTCATTCAATCTTTAGAAATCCCTTGTATTATTCGACGAGCATTTCTGATTTAATAGGATTTTTGAGTACTTTTTCTTTTTTAATAATCAGAGTGTCATCCATTCAAAATCTAAATGGATTGAGTAGAATTTCGTAAACAATCATGACTAATCCGGCCATAACTATATATAAAAACACAAACTTCTTCAAAACTTTTGATAAAAATAGTTAATCATTTTTCTTAATTACATGCCTTTTCAATTACCATATGTTTGAAATCCTAAATAATATAAAATAAAATTCTCAAATCATTAGGGGCACTTTATTCTTAATATCAAAACTGTATGAGTGTTTCAAAAAAAAAATATTAAAACCCAAAAATTATTCATCTACGTTAAAATCATTAAATCAGTCCAGAAAATTATAAAGTTATAAAAGTTCATTAAAAAAATATTAAATCATTTTAACTATTTATATGTGTGTGGTTAATTATTTTATATAGTTTGAAAATAGGAAAAACAGCTATTTTATTTTAATTATTTAACTATAAAAAATCACATGATTAATCTCGAATATATCAAACATTTAAATCTGTTCTTTCCATCAAGTATCAGTGAAGAATATTTAACATATAATTGAATAACATAGATGCAATAATAAAAGAAATAGCAATGAAAAAAATATAAGCATCTCAAAAGCTATACCAAGATATCGGAGTGTTCTTGCACGCCTTTTCAAAGAGAGGTGGGCAGCAGGCTAGACTAGGCGGGTTTACAAAGCATAAAAAAACTAGAAAAAATAAATAAAAAATAAAAAAATGGGGTCCTCCTCCAACAAATGGGCGGCCGCTGATAATTTGGAGTCGGACCAATGACTCCTCCCTCCACCTTTAATAATGGGTAGATTTCCAGGTCTTCACAGGCACAAAGTTTTAGTAGTACTGTAGATTATTTTAACTTTGACTTTGGTAATAGTTTCTGCTTTGACCACCTAACTTCTCCATGGCTAGCCAACCATCTTTAAATTTTGCCTTTCATTCAACGCATGCTGCCCAGAAATCTAAAAATGTTCCTTGTTTGACCCTTTTCTGCATTACTCATGTTATTTAATAATTGTATTGTGTTTGTTATGTTATGCTATGATGAGTTGAAAAATTAAACATAATTAGTTGTTTGATTGTGAACTTCTAAGTTATATTGCTAATAAAATTATTTAAATTAAAGAGTTTATTTAATAAATTAAATATTTTACTAAAACACTAAATGAATTATTTATTTGAAAAAAATACATAAATGCCATGGAGAGACATAAGTGAGAAAAATAACAAAAACATTGCATGTTGTTTTTGGCAGGTAGAACGTCTGACTAAATACTTTAATTAACATCCACACACAATTGAGATCTAAAAAATAAAATAAGTCATATTGGTTAATTGTAAAATCTTAATTATTGTTAGAAATATGATTGCAACTAAATTAATTATTATGTATAAAACAAATGGGACTGTTGTTAATTTATTTAATTTTAACATATTTAATGTTATTTTTGGCTTTTAAATAAAATGAAAAATGTAGTTTTCCATTAAAAAAATCAATTCCCATATATTTTGAAGTGGAAATTAATATATATTAATTTTTTTTAAAAAAATCATATTTCAACTTTAAAAGTTAGGAAGTGAATTTTTTTAAATTCTAATAAAAAAAATTTGATAATGTTTTCTAAAAAATAACAAATAAAAGGCCAATCAAGCAATTAAAAACTTTTTAAGCCTGTAATATTTTTAAATGAAACAAATAGAAAAAAAATGCCAGATCTGACCAAGAATTGTCATGTACTTTATACCCCGTAAAAATGAAAAGACATTAAAAAAAAAAAAAAACCAAGAATGGTCGAGTGCGTCATCACATAAGTTTAATATATTATATAAGATGGTGCATCAAGAATACAAATAAAAAGACCCAAAATAGCCCAAGGATACATGTGGCCCAGCCAAGGCTATTTGTTAATGCCTGAACCGAGGCTGCTTGTGGATGGCCTAACCGAGGCTAGTGGCCTAATCGAAAGAGAGAAGGTGAGGGAAAAAATTGAGGCAGTCTAACATATCCAATCGAACCCATGAGTCCAGCCGAGACCGACAGAGGAAGGAAAAGGGCTGACCCAATCGACCCCTCTATAGCCTTGGTCAAGCCCAACTGAACCCTCTTTAGCCTAAAACCAACAGAAGGTGGAGAAAAGAAGGAGAATGGTAGAAAACATCAGCCCAACCCTGGCTTAATAAGTGACCTTTAATGGCTACTTTCTCTCGCCAATAAATTGTCTCAAACCAATTTTTTCACCGATGATTATTCTTGATCCTAACTCCCGAGCTAATACTCCTAGCATGTAACAATTCTTGTCAATTCTAATATTGAATTATAAAATTTTAAAAAATTAAATTATAAAAAATGAAAAAAATTAATAAATTCAATATTTCAACATTTTATGAGGATATGAACAGTGAACACACACACATGTTAAATCAAACATGTACAAATTCATAAAACAAAGGACATGATCAATAAGAGCCAGCAGGGAAGAAACGGTGAGGAGTTGTGGTGGTAGCACTGAATGAGAAAAAAAAAATGGTCTGAGCCCACATGCTCTTTACAGATGGCCTTGAGAAGCTTCTATAGGCCAATTGAAACCTCTAGACCATTTCCTTTGTTTTCCCCTGAATATGTGGCATTGGGTTTCATAAATACACCGGACCCGACGATCAAAACTTTGTCTGGTGGACTAAATTGCATCATTTAAACATTTAAAGGGCCCGATGCATAATTTTGACTGTGACACCTAACAGGCCTCCACGGTCCAAACTTGAGGGAATGGGGCTTTCAGCTAGTTTTGGGTTTCATTCTCGATAATGGAAGCTCCATCCCTTTTCTAATAATTCAAGTTTAAAGTCTTCCTTCTAAAAGCTCCATTGTGCAATTCAAGATTGAGTGTAAAAGAGGCTCGGGAAGTCATTTTCGATAACATTGACATACAGTGATATTTTTTTATTAACAACATGATTGTACAGTTTAACTTGTATATATTTTGATTAATTTTATGATCTTTAAAATTAATAATTATATAATTTTTAGTGTTTCTAAAAAAATTCAAATTCTTAATTATTAAAAAATAAATTTAAAACCTAATTAATTGATACTAATTAAAAGTGGTCCTCTTCCAAGCAGTAGCGACCATGTTAAAGAAATCAACCCATGCATGCAATTTATATCAATTTCTTAGAAAAGAGATTGATTTTGAAAAAAAAATAACACTTAATATAGGGGCATCGTTAACTTTTTTTTTTATAATTAATATGAATATCTGAACCAGTTTAGGTGTACTAAGATTAATTCCACAAATATTAAAGTTAACGACTATATAAGCCTTTAATAATCATTATATAAGTAACTAGGAACTCGAATCTAAGATAACAAAAAACAAACTTTTTAATTTTAAATTATCATTACTATACCACTATCTAAATAGTTAAAATTTCTAACTAATAAAATTTTAAAAAATAATTATTTTTTTATTTTCTGGGCACCGTCCAAGCCCACGACATTCCATCCAAATGTGATGTGAACTTAAATGGGTAGAGCCCATGTGTATGAGCCTAACTAAGATCCTCTGGTCAGTCGCCGAGAACCACAAAGGTGGTCATATGCATCATAAAGGGGCTTGAGGCAGAGACTAGAAGCCAAAGCTCGACTCGGTGACAACCTAAAATGAACTAGTATCACACAACCATGTCCTCCCGAGGATGAGATAAGGTCCTGGAGCTTCTTCCACGTGGCAAATCTATTGTGGTGCCTAACGATAAGGCTAGCATTCCAAGAATTTCCACCCTCATGTGGATAGAATGGTGTCATGTCATCACATATCGTATCCAACGGTCACATTTTGTTCAGTATCAACCACGATAGCTTGTGGCCATACGATATGAGATAGACAAGTTGAAGCATTATAAATACGGTGTAGCAGGAGTACTTTAATCTTGCAAAACTAGCAAAACCACATATAGAGGGTGTAATAGCTAATTAGCTTGTAAGAGATGGCTTCCTCTGTGATTTCATCGGCGGCCGTTGCCACAGTTAACCGCACCCCGGCACAGGCCAACATGGTTGCGCCATTCAACGGCCTCAAGTCTACCTCAGCTTTCCCGGTCACCAGAAAGGCTAACAATGACATTACTTCCATTGCAAGCAATGGCGGAAGAGTTCAATGCATGCAGGTAAAACCTTTTAAACAACTTTGGTACAACGTTGTTAGTTTTATTCTACTTACTTGGAATTAATTAGCTTTCTGCGCTCCCTTCTTTTTTTTTTTTTTTTCTTTTCTTTTTTTAAACAAAAAAAATGCGTATAGGTGTGGCCCCCAACAGGATTGAAGAAGTTCGAGACTCTTTCTTACCTCCCTGATCTCACTACCGAGCAATTGGCCAAGGAAATTGACTACCTTCTTCGCATGAAGTGGGTTCCTTGCTTGGAATTCGAGTTGGAGGTGATAAGTCCAATCTCATAATCATACAATTTTCACTAATAATAATTATTATTATTACAAGGTGATGATTAACCATATAGAGCATGTTTGGTGTTTTCTGTATTTTGATGTGCGAAAATTAAAAATACAAAAAAAAGAAGAAGATTTTCAACATATTTCTGATCGAAAAACAACTATTACAATTTTATATGACCAGCATACTAAATTAATTGTACCTGTACTTTTACATTGAACACATTATAATTACAGGTAACTTAATTAAGCATTTAAGCGGATTCTTAGTTCCTCAATATAGTCACATATAAGGTTTGTGATTAATTGTTTATAGACACCAACTTGTAAATGTTTGATTATGCAGAAAGGTTGGGTCTACCGCGAGCACCACAGGTCCCCAGGGTACTATGATGGACGCTACTGGACTATGTGGAAGCTACCCATGTTTGGATGCACTCAGGCATCTCAGGTGCTGATTGAGCTCGAGGAGGCGAAGAAAGCTTACCCTAACTCCTTTATCCGTATCATTGGATTCGACAACGTTCGTCAAGTGCAGTGCAT
>NW_011502559.1:16691-18981 GCF_000495115.2 Populus euphratica | reverse complement strand
TCTTTTGAGAAAATGAAAATATATTTTTTCTGAAAAAACAGGTTACTAATATTTTCTCAATAATAATATTTTATGTTTACTTGTATCACTGTTAATCAGCTTGTAAACATTTTTTTGTGATTGGATATTTGAAAAGTAATTAAATATGTTCTTAGGTTGTCGGAATTATGATAAATTACTTACCATGCATCATGAATTGTTACAATATATATATATATATATATATATATGCACCTGAAATAAACCTAAACAAAACTTTAGATGTGCTTTTTAATTTTTTAATTTTTTCTAATCTTCCTCCCTTAAGAGGCGAAGAGAAGTTTCTCCTCACAGGAAAACAATTTTCTTTTATAATTAGTTTTCTCCAATTACACAAAACATATGAATCTTATCATTAAAAACATTTTCTTGAAAACAAACATAAAAAAAAATACTTAATAAAGATCAGTTTAAAGCCAAACCTGATTGCCAAAAGCATCACCAAAAATAACACTGATCTGATCAGTTGTATATTTGGGTGATAAACAGCTTGTCGAAATGATCACAGTGTAAGCACAGCTCCCTACAGTCTTTAGGAAAAGGAAAAAAGAAATTTTACTTTACAAGATACATGGAAATAAATTTAATAAAGATATTATAAATCAATACAGGAAAATAATGAATTAGTGAGTACGTGCCTGCTGGATTAAACCGGGACTGAAAGACTGATCAAGAGCATGAGGTTGAACCCGATTGCTTGGATGATCAGCTTTTGATAGAACAACAAAAATGAAGGCAAAACAAAGCAGAAGAGAGTAATGGGCTGTCCTCATTTTTTCCCCTCTAAAACAAGAAATACAAGAAGACAGATCGATGGTGGTTAATGGAGGTTACACAGAAAACCCTAGTCTGGTATTTATAAAGAGATTGTAGGGTTTTTATGGGTGGAATGGTAGTTGCGTAAGTGACAAATTGACATTGCAACATGGACATATTTTTAGCTTGTAGATCATAGAAAGATACTCAATGTTCTCTTGCACATGAATAATGTTGAACATGTATGGACTGTCAGGTTCCCAGTACAGGCATGGTGCAGTGAAAAATTTTGGTTTTGAATCCTCCCTTTATAATAAAATTTAAAAAGAACTACTTGTAAATATAAATTTCTAAAGCAAACAGAGACCTTTTTTTTTCACAAAAAGAAATTGTCTAGTAATAACCTTCCAAGGACTTTGGTCAAGACTTCAACCTAGTTATAATTTAGTTGAGCTTGTGGCAATTAATTAATAGTTTTATATATATTCATTCTTAGTTAGCTAAAGCCTGGTCAAGGCAGGCCATGAATGAGCGAAACAAAGTTTTGACATATGGATGGAAGTTTCTGCAAAGCTTTCTAGCCCATTCTGATATGATCGTCTTTCTCACTTTAATTGTTTTCCCTCCTACATCCTCTTTTTTTTCTCTTTTCTTTTTTATAGTATCCAAGATTTTAGCAAAAGAGAATCATATTACTAATAAGTTAATGGCAATCTAGGTGGTAGAGAAAAAAAGTTCTGAACAAGGGAGAAAGAAAGACAGCTAAATAAAAGGCAGGAAAACAAGAGCAAAAACTATACATAAACCAACATTAATTAGACCAGAGTGTAGAATGCCTTCGGGGCCTCTTACCAGATCATGGGATCATTGCAGGTAAGAATATTAGAGTCCACAATTCTTAGCCAAAGTGCTAGCCTATGGAGAATGAGATCAAAGATGGAATTCCAGTCTAGTTCTTTATCTTCAAAAATGTGTTTGTTTCTGGAATTCCGACTTCCCCACAATATGCCATAGGATAGTAAAGTGATTGCCCTCTACTGATATCTGCCTTGAACCAGAACATCCCACTGTAGAATGACTTTATCATCAGTGTTAGGCAATTACCAACTGGTACCAATCCAGTTTATAAAGCGTTGCTATAATTTTCAGGATTCATAGCAATGAAGAAAAACATGAGATACAGTTTCAATGTCATTGCCACAGAAAGAACATGATGCTTGTTCTAGTGTAATTAAAATTCTCTTTAGAAGGAAATCTCTAGTGCATACTCTATCTTGAAGTAATAGCCATAAGAACATGTCAATCTTGGAGTGGTGTTATTCCTTTCCATAGAATTGATGAAAATGGAGAAGTACCTGATTTTCGACTCATCAATAATTTTACAGCATGCTTTTACCTATTCCTTTTCTTATTTCCCTTTTCTTTATATATATATATATATATATATGATTTCTTTTTTCCATTACTTATTGAAAAAGCTTAGAACCAAAGAAAG